>NC_046169.1:30740620-30780620 GCF_011064425.1 Rattus rattus
CTTTAAGCCAAAAAAAGAAAGAAAGAAAATAAGTCTTGTCCATCTTTCCACTGACCCCACTTGGAGGCTCCAGAGGCAGACAGACATATGACCAATATCTGGAATAATGACGTGAGACGAGCTGAGACCTACCTACCTACCCTTGACCCTAGTCAGAGCTCTCTCAGAAAGCTGGTTTTGAACTCATGATCCTCCTGCCTCAGCCTCCTAAGAGAGGAGACTAGAAATGTGTGCCACCAGAACTAGTCTTAGTCACCTTCATTGATCGAGCCAAGGAGGGGGTTGGGGGGAGGCTGGTAATGAAATTGAAGAGAAAGAACACAGAGAAACACACAAACATAAACCGAGTGCCTGCATCCAACCTTGTTTAAAGTCATTTCGACTGGACTACCTAATTCAGGAGGCCATGAACTCCCTTTTTGCCCTAAAACCAGTAGACCTGGGTTCGGTCACGAAAAGTTATAACTGAGACTTTTTTTTTTTAAAGATTTATTTATTATATATAAGTACACCTCAGAAGAGGGCATCAGAGCTCATTACAGATGGTTGTGAGCCACCATGTGGTTGCTGGGATTTGAACTCAGGACCTCTGGAAGAGCAGCCAGTGCTCTTAACCGCTGAGCCATCTCTCCAGCCCCATAACGGAGTCTTAACCAGGCATAAGAAGGTTGAAAAGAGACTCCGCAAGTTCAAAACTTCTCTTCTAGGGGCCAGTGGGCAAAAGCACTTGGCGCCAAGCCCAGCCTCCTAAATTCAACCCCTGGAACCCACGCGGTAGAGAGAAGTGACTTCTGTAAGTTGTCCTAACCTCCACACGTCCGCCATGGCACACAAGCCCTCTCACACACATAAATAAATGTAAAAAAATAATAATAAAAAAATACATTTTTCTTCAACATTTCTTGAGCTAAGGAGCCTCAAAATACTTTAGGGCCTGCTGTGTTAGGAACACAAAAATCTAAGTCAAAGAACAGACCTGGGTTTAAATTCGATGATTTTCTTTTCCTCTTATACAATCTCTCTATGTATCTGTCCCTAGCCCTAGCTATCCTGGAACTCGCTAAGTAGACACAGGAGGCAGAGGCAGGAGGACCTGCCTCTGCCTCCTGTGAGCTGAGATAAAAGGCCCGTATCACCATGCCCTGCCAACTTGATGATTTTCAACTTCCTCAGCTTTAGTCTCCTTACGGGAGGGGAGGGACTGTTGCTTAGATATCCATGTGTCAATCAATCCGCTGTGTAACATTATGGCTACACAGTAACAGCACCTGGGTAACATCACCAGCAGACTGGGTCAAGCTCAGAGTGCCAGCTTGCTACCAGGCAGATACTAGATATCCACCGAGCAAGGACCTGAGCCCAAGAATGCTGACACCCTGGCTGGTGCTCTTTCTACTTTACCTGCTTCTAAAACAAGAGGTTCCCAGGGCAACCAGGGCCAACAAAAGAACTCTTCCACATGAATCTGCCTTGTGTGGTGGTTAAGAGTACACATTTGGCTGGACATAGTGGTGCACGCCTTTAACCCTAGCACTCAGGAAGCAGAGGCAAGAGATCTCTATGTGTTTGAGGCCAGCCTGGTCCTCCTAGATGGTTCCGGGACACCTAGGGCTACATAGAGAAACCATGCCAGGAAGAAAGGAAGGGAGAGAGGCGGAAAAACAGACTCCAGAGCAGCCCGATGACCTGAATTCGACCCTCAGGACTTTAAAGGTCTACAGCTGTCCTCTGACCTCTACACATGTGCTGTGGGATCCACACACGTACACACACACACACATAAATAAATGTGCATTTTTATAATTAAATGGTGGGGGGGAGGACATTTCAACCATTTATGGCGCTTGCTACTCTTACAGAGGACCCGAGCTCAGATCCCAGTATCCGTGTGGGGCAGCTCACAACTTTGTTTCTAGGTTCACCCCTCCTTTTTACTGTTTGTGGTGCACCCATTTTTTACAATGGGATACAGGATCTCAGTGATCCACGAAGCCAGGCATTGAGAAAGGCTGCTTTCCAGTGCTATGGAAGGTGGGGTCAGGTTTCCAGTGACGTAAGGCAGGAACTGATCATTAAACCCTCAGCCCCAGTGTCTGTAAAGTGACCTTCTGTGATCACCCCACAGGCCAAGGGGACAAGTACACACTGGTCTCCAACTGATGCTCCCTTCCAGTACTTAAATACCAAGTCCTCACGGAGACTCAGCTTCCTGCAGAGTCCAGCAACGCCCCCAGGAAATGTAAATCCCAGTCCGAAGAGAACAGATCTTCCTGAAGGCTCAGGGCTTTACTCTCCGCTCTCTGTAGGTGAAGGGGGATTCCAAAGACCTTTTAAATGTTCCAGGGGCTTCCTCTTTCTTCCATTCCAAAAAGGGAAGGTGACGTAAAATGTGGACACAACTCATCTCCCCAGAAATGAAGAAACCCAGCAAAGCTGAAACCCACTATCCCAGATTCTTAGGCAGCTGTAGAACTGGCTAATCAGGATTTCCTGATGACATAAAAAAAAAAAAAGAAAAAAAAAGAAAAAAGTCCCTCCTATTGTTTAAAAAAAAAAGTCCCTTCTATTGTTAACTTTTCCAGTTGCAGTCAGACCCCCCTCACACACACACATTCACACACACTCACATCCACACACACTCATACACTCACTTATATACACTCAGAGAAACACAAAATCATACTACACACATTCACACACACAGTCACATACACACACCACACACACTCACATTCACACACACACACTTAGGCATACACAGAGACACACAAACTTACATACACATACACCACACACATTCACATACACACATACAGAGACACACAAACTCACATACACATACACCACACACATTCACATACACACATACAGAGACACACACACCACACACAAACTCACATACACATACTTGTGTACACATACATACCTACATCACACACATTCACACACAAACTCACATACACGCACATCTCATGCACACACAGACTCAGACACACACACACACCACACACATTCACACACATACAAACTCACATACACACCCCACACGCATTCACACACACACACTCACACAAACACACCACACACACACACTCACACACACAGCTGTATCATCTCCTTGTTTCCCCACAAGTGTCTCAACAGAATCTCTGTCCAACATACACCCAGCATATACCCAGGACTTGGACACTTTCTTCCTAGAAGTTCAGAAGACTGGCTTCGACAGCACATGTACTAAAACAGAAGTCCCTTGTACGCAAGGAACCGGCAGACTCCAGACATTTCCTGAATAATCTAGCACTAACTTTCAGCACGGAACAGCTGGTGATCACAACTAGAACAATCGGTTCGTCGAAGCTTCAGTTTCCCCGTCTTAGAATAGAAATTGTGGATGGACCTCTTGGCCAGCGTGGGTGGCATACACCTTTGATCCTAGCACTTGGGAGGTGGAAGGAAGCTGATCTCTGTGAGTTTGAGTCCTGCATGGTTTGCGCAGCCAGACAGGCTACAGTGAAACACCGTCTCAAAAGCAAAATCGTTAGATGGTATAAGTCCAGTTCCAGGGAATCTAAAACCTTCTTCCTCTCCTGGCCCCCACAGGCACCCACGCACAGAGACACATAAATAAAACTAACAAGAAAATAAACAAATGGGCAGGAGAAATGGCTTTGTGGTTACCGGCACTGGCTACACTTGCAAAGACCTGAGTTTGGATCCCAGAACCCACGTGTGCCTCACAACTGTCTATAATTCAAATTCCAGAGGATCTGATGACAGTCTCTTCCAGGTCCCTCTAGCACCAGGCACGAAGGTGGTGCACAGAGATGCATGCATGCATGCAAAACACCCATATACATAAATAAAAACAATAAACCTCTAAATATATATTTATAAGTATATATTTACATATAAACATTACATATTAAATATATTATAAATGTTATACATGTTATAAATATGCATTTATATGTAAATATACATAAATGAGTATATATGTATATGTGGGTATATGTATGTATGTATATATACATATACACACATACACATATATATATGTACATGTATATACATATGTATATACATATATACATATATATGGAGAGAGAGATAGTAATTTTTGCTCCAGTCTATGATCTTGACCACCAGGAAGCCATTCACTAAAAGCCCTCAGACCCAGAAGCTAACCATCAAGCCTACACCAGTTGGGTCCCTCTTCCTCAAAGGAGGATCTAGTCTGTCCCAGTTGTCCTATCTCTAAGGGACCACCAGCTCGGAGACTTCGCCATCTCCATTCACCAGGTCTGTCTATAGCCCTCCACCACCAAACGATGAGATGCAGATCAACCCATAACTCCCCTGCCCTGACCACCCCAGCACCTGACACACATCATGACATCTTCCTGTCCAAGCCGGATCATAACAAATCAAAGGACTCCTTTGCAACACCTGCCTGCCAAGACTTGCTACCTAATTGTCGATAATTGCATTAATGGCATAGTTCTGCAGTGGTAGGCTCCTCCTCCTCGGAGTTTAAAGTAAGCCCAAAGGAAGAAAACATGAGCAAAAGCGCCACGCAGGAAACCCTGTCTCCCACTCCCAACCCTAAGACCCACTCACTCACTGGCTCTGTGGCTGGGCACAGCCTCACAGCCCAGTGGGACAAATTGTTAGGCTGTGGCTGAGTCTTCTCCCTCTGGGAGGAACCAAAAGGATCCTCTGGGAACTGTGAGTGACCCAGGCCCTGGATCTAAAAGAGGAGGCACCAACCGACCCAAGGGATGCCAGCCCTGGGTACCTTAGTCTCTGCCCCTGCCTTCCTTCTCAGGCTCCCCAGCATCCTCTGTAACTCCATCAGGATCGAAAGCCTCACTTTAGAAAGACCCATCACAGACACCCCTTGACAACACCCTCCTCTAGACAGTACAGGAGGGCAGCCGGACTGAGAAGCTATAGGGAAGAGGGTTATGACAATGTGTCCATTGACAGGAGGAGGGTGCGAACGATGTGAAACCACCCGGGGGCATGCGAGAGAGCCATGTGTTGTTCCTCTTGGCTGTCCCCAAGGTTTCCTGAGTCTCCAGTCCCCAGAGCTGAGGCCTCTCTGGACCCTCCTGATAGGACCTGGTGACGATGCTATTCTCTCAAGAGCCAGTTCTTATAGTCACCTTCGACCCACCTGGTGGAACGCTCTGAGCCAAACGGGTGAGGGTTGGGTGCAACCCTCTACCACTGGGTGAGGCAGCCAGCTGTCAGAACTGACAGATGCTTGCTCTCCTCAATGCCAAACTCGGCTCGCAGCAGCCTATAAGCAGAACCACATCAGGGCCCCCAAAGACAAGGGGGTCCCTGATACTTAAGAACTGCCTAAGGGGCCCAGATAAAAGCAGCCAAGTGCAACTCTCAAACCGCAGTTGCAAGAGACGGCTGCCCCACCAGCACAGAGCGAGTAGTAGTTAAGCAGCCAACTGCAGCTGGAGAGTAGCAGGGTTGGGGGGGAAATCCCTGTGTGGGGGTTGCTCTGGTGTCCTTTGAGTGTCACTGTTTCCTCGTGAACACACCTGGAACTTGCCTCGGGGGCCAGAGACCAACTTTCTGCAGCGAAGGGTGAACATGGAGCAGAGAGCGAGTGAGAGGGCGCGAGAATGGGGGCGCCCCAAGAGACAGGGGAGCCAAAGCGCTGGAAGATAGGAAGGGGCTGTGCCAGGCCACCCACTAGCCCATCGGACGCACAGTCTGGGCCACCCTCTGGGTCCTATCGCCCCACCTCCAGTGCTGGGATGGTTAGATGGGGAAGGCACCGCACCTCAGGTAACAGAGTTGCGGGACCAGGTGGCCCGGTCCTACCTGCAGCTCCTGAAATTCTCCCTCCAGCTCATGCCACTCGCGCTCGCAACGCTCCAGCTGACCGGACATGGTGCAATGGTGCAAGGCGGCGGCGGCTCCCGCAGCGTGGCCCCGTCCGGCCACCAGCAGCCCACGCCCGCCCGCTCACTAGCCGCCTCCCGAGGCACCAGCTGTTCCTGCGCAGCCGGAGCCACGCGCGCACCTGACGTCACGGGCCCCGCCCCGGCGCCAGCCTCACCCCCTCGCCCGAGGGTGGGGCCCGCGCGTGCGCACGCGTTTCCCCGGCTCTGGCCGCGTGGAGGGCGCAACTCATCCGTCTCACTTGGATCTCTCGCTTCACTCCTCTTGTGTAGTATCCGTTTCTCTTCGGAGTGGGTGGAGGGTCTATCTGTAAGCTGCATTTACGGCTTCCGTTACTTAGATTGTCCTTGTGGGGGAGTGAGGTGGAAATGATTTGGGGGGAGGTAAAGGAAAATTCCTGTACTCCTTAACATTGTCTGACCTAGGCCAAATCCGGTGCCCTGGAATGACAGATTTGACCGTGACCATGTAGTGAGGTCAAGGGCAGGATGGGAAAATGCAGACTTGGCTCTGTCCTCTCACGCTGGCATTGATATTTATTGCAACCAATACAGCCTAGATCCCTGTCCTCTAAGACACTGGGTGACTCTTGACAGCTGCCGCTGTCAGTCAAAAGACCAAGCACCAAGTTTATCGAATACAGTTCCCTCCCTTTCCCTGCAAAGTCCGAAGAGACCTGCGCAAGCCTGGCTTTTCCAGTCACACCTCCTATCTTTCTGCCCTGAATCCAGCTCTTTGGCCACTGTTGTCATCCTGACTTGGCGTTCTTCCCTCTGAATCATCATGCAGTGGCTTCTTGCTCATCCCTGGAACCTCATTCAAATGACACCTGCAGCTGGATGTGATATTGCATACCAGCCTTGGCAAAATAATTAAATTTGTCTCAAAAAAAAAAAAAAAAAAAAAAAAAGGAGTTGGGGATTTAGCTCAGTGGTAGAGCGCTTGCCTAGGAAGCGCAAGGCCCTGGGTTCGGTCCCCAGCTCCGGAAAAAAAAAAAAAACAACCAAACAAAGTATCAAATGTTGCCTGGGGGCTGGAGGAAAAACTTCAATGGTTGCGTCTGCCTTCTACAGGTAGAGCTTGGGTGGCACATGGCTTTAATAGAAGAGGCAGGGGCAGATAGATCTCTGTGAGTTCGAGACCAGCCTGGTTGGTCTACAATAGTGAGTTCAGAGCCAGTTCCACAGTAAGACCCTGCAAAATTAATTAATTAATTAAAATAAAAAAGACACCTGTATTAGTTTCGTAGGACTGCAGTCACTACAAGTGGCTGGCCCAGACAAGAGAAATGCATTTATCTCACAGTTCTACAGGCTTCAAACCTGAAATCAAAGTGTCGGTAAAGCCTTGTGACTCCCGAGACCCTGGGTAGTCTCTTGCCTTGCTACCTAGCAGTCATGACAATGGCTGTCAACCCTCGGTGCTCTGTGGCCTTCAGTGGCATTACTCCAGTCACTGATCGGTATTTACAGGGCCTCTCTGCGTGCCCTTTCTTATGAAGACACTGTTAAAGAAAGTGCCAGAGGGATTGGGGAAATGACTCAGCCTCAGTGGTTTAGAGCACTGGCTGCTCTTCCAGAGGTCCAGAGTTCAATTCCCAGCAACCACATGGTGGCTCACAACCATCTGTGATGGAATCTGACTCCCTCTTCTGGAGTGTCTGAAGACGGGAGGTAAACATGAAAGGATACATTAAAAAAGAAAGAAAGTTCCCATAAAGAAGCTGTATCTTCAACAGTATCTTCCGCTAGTTGTTTAGAGGTTAGAATGTTGCAGGTCTGGTGCCTAATTACATACAATTCATCTTGGGCTGGGAGGGACCTAACATTCTGTGTAAAACCTTTTGAAATGTATCAATAAAGCCTTAGTTTCTGCTAGCCAAAAGACTAAAAGTGTTGTGAGGGGGGCTGGAGAGATGGCTCAGCGGTTAAGAGCCCCGACTGCTCTTCCAGAGGTCCTGAGTTCAATTCCCAGCAACCACATGGTGGCTTGCAACCATCTGTAAAGAGATCCGATGCCCTCTTCTGGTGTATCTGAGGACAGCTACAGTGTACTTATATATAATAAATGAATAAATCTTTAAAAAAAAAAAAAAAGGGGGGGACTGGAGAGATGGCTCATTGGTTAAAAAAAATAAATAATCTTCCAGAGTTCCTGATTTCAAATCCCAGCAACCACATGGTGGCTCACAACCATCTGTAATAAAGTCTTAAAAAATTAAAAAAAAAAAAAAGTGTTGTGAGGTAACCCCTCAGGCCCAGAACTGGGAAGTCTCCATTTTGGTGTAACTTAAATGATTTTTACAGTGTAATCAAGTGTCTTGATTTAAGACTTTCTTTGTTCAGTTACTATAAAAATTACATCAAACTATCACCGCTTTGGAACATGCACTTTGCCGTACTAAATCTCTGTTTCTGTACCATGGGCAATCATATTTAGCTCCAAAATAATATACCTGTCTTTTTTTTTTTTTTCTTTTTTTCGGAGCTGGGGACCAAACCCAGGGCCTTGTGCTGAGCTAAATCCCCAACCCCTATATCTGTCTTTTAAAGAATGTTATTATATGTATGAATGCTTTGCCTGTATACCTGCTCACAATGTGTATGTCTGACACTCAAGGAAACCAGAAGAGGGTGTAGGCTCCCCTGGAACTGGAGCTGACTGTGAGCCACTTCGTAGGTGCTGAGAATGAAACCCAGGTATGACAAAGAGCAGCAAGTGCCCCTAACTGCTAATCCACCTTTCCAGCCCAGAAGAAACTCACTCTTTTCCCCTTTGAAGTATGAGCTGTGTTTCAACATGGACAATACCTTACGCTAATACAACCTCATTCACACGGTCATATTGTGAGGGGTGGAATATTTGCACATCAGAACATTGTCCTCTGTGTAGTAATGACTCTCCAGGAATAGCCACGAAACAGGCAGGGGGGGGCGCTCAACAATAAAGAGCACTGGCTGTTTCTTCCAGGGAACCTGGGTTCAAATTCCAGCATTTACATGGCGGCTCACAAACATCTATAAGTCCACTTCCAGGGGATCTGATGCCCTCTTCTGAATCCTCAGGCACCATGTGCCTGTGTATGTGGTGCATAAACAGGCAAGCACATACAAACATAAAATAAATTTTAAATTAAAAAAGTAAGTCAAAGGGGCTGGAGAGATGGCTCAGCGGTTAAGAGCACCCGACTACTCTTCCAGAGGTCCTGAGTTCAATTCCCAGCAACCACATGGTGGCTCACAACCATCTGTAAAGAGATCCGATGCCCTCTTCTGGTGTATCTGAAGACAGCTACAGTGTACTTATATATAATAAATGAATAAATCTTTAAAAAAAATTTAAAAAAAAAAGTAAGTCAAAGCCAGGCCGTAATGACACATGCCTTAAATCTCAGCACTCAGGAGCCAGAGGCGGTGGATCTCTGTGAGCTGGAGGCCAGCCTGGTCTACAGAGTGAGTTTCAGGACAGCCAAGGCTACACAGAAAAAAAACCTGTCTCAAAAAACCAAGCCACACCTTGTCTCGATTACTTACAAACCATCTACTTTATTTTCCTCATGCAAGATGTCATTTTTCTGAAGTGTTTTGTTCTGGTTGAGTATTATGTTTCTCTCCAGGGGTAAGTAATCTCTCTGAGACAGCAAAGAACTTGTCTCTGTCTTCATTGTCATTAGATCCCAAGAGCTTAGAGAATAGCTGACTCTCAAAAACTATTTGCTGAATGCCTACAAGGAATGAATTATAGAATCATCTACTGTGGAAGCTCACAATGTTTGGGGTTCACAGATCAATCACTTTTAGAACTCAAGAAAAACTCACAGAAATGCAAAGGCACATACAATTATTTTTAGGGAGTGAAAAGGGATTGAGACAGGGAGTCATGTAGCCCAGGCTAGCCTCAAACTTGCATGACTTTGAACTCCTAATACTCCTGCTTCCACTTCCCACTGTGATTACAAGCATGTCCTAGTTTTTGTGTAGCTCTTTCATCTGGCCTAAAATGATGCTTGTAAGGCATTTGCAGACCTCAGGAAGTTCCTGAAACTTACAAGATTCACAAGACACCACCTTTCCCATATCAGTGTTATAGAATAGCAATGGCTGCTGGGAAGAGATTTTCCATACAGCCCAGCTGCCTTCCAGTCTTGCAAGTGCTCCAGGGATGCATATGGGTCTTTACCTGGGCGGGGCTGGATCTTTCAGAGATACAGCTGCCTCTGAGTCATCTGTGCTCTCATAAGTAACCTCTCTCCCATACTCCCATGAACAGCCTCAATAAAGTCACTGCTCCACCAAGCTAGACTTGGGTGGAATCCTTTCTTTGGTCTGTATTGGTGCTCTAACTAGGTTGAGAAGAGGTTTGGCCATGTCTTTCAGGAAAACACACACACACACTCACACACAGCATGATACTACAACTGATCCCTAACTTGCAACTCAGTTTGTTTGTTTTTAGTATGGAATAGAGTTTATTTAGGACATGGGGAGGGAAGTTGAGGAGGGAGTAGAGATAAAGGCAGAGAGGGGGTAGGGGGAGAGAGTAGAGGCCAGCCAGGAACATGCGGGGCAAGGGGTGGGGGATGGGAAGGGAATGGGAGAGAAGGGACAGAGGTAGTAGGAGAGTAAGAAAAAGGAGCTGGAGAGATGGCTCAGTGGTTAGAGCACTGACTGCTCTTCTGGAGGTCCTGAGTTCAAATCCCAGCAACCGCATGGTGGCTCACAACCATCTGTAATGAGATCTGGTGCCCTCTTCTGGTGTGACAGTGTAATCACATACATAAAGTAAGTAAGTTTTTTTTTTTTTTTCCTTTATTTTTCTGGAGCTGGGGACCGAACCCAGGGCCTTGCGCTTCCTAGGCAAGCGCTCTACCACTGAGCTAAATCCCCAACCCCGTAAGTTTTTTTTTTTAATTGAGTGATTGGTCGGACTGGAGAGTGAGTTGTCTCAGATCAAGTTTAAGACCCACCTGGGTATAGCATGAGACTTGCAGTCAGGTGGAGGGATAGATGGGTGGGGGGATGGATGGATGGATAGATGGATAGGCAGATGGCTCAGTGGTTAGAAGTGCTTGCCAAGCAGGCGTAACAACCTGAGTTTAACCCTCAGAACCCACAAACTCACATAAAAGCCTGGATGATGAGATGGTTTGCGGAGAAGGAATAGGCTGGAAGCCCTCAGGCCACATAGCCCAAAGCACTCACAGTGCAGGAACAGAATAAGGAGAGAACCTGCCTCAAAAGGAAGTGGAGGAGAACTGACCATGCACCCCCAAAGTCCTCAGAGCCCTACATATGTGTTGTAAGCTCACACGTGCACACTAAATAAATTAAAACAAACAAGTAATTGGGGACTGGAAAGATGGCTCAGTGGTTAAAACACTGACTGCTCTTCCAGAGGTCCTGAGTTCAATTCCCAGCAACCACATGGTGGCTCGAGACCTTCGCGAATGGGATCTGATGCCCTCTTCTGCTGTGTCTGAAGACAGCTACAGGGTACTTACTCATATACATAAAATAAATACATAAAAATCTCTTTTTAAAACCCCAAGTAGGGCTGGAGAGATGGCTCAGCGGTTAAGAGCACTGACTGCGGGGTTGGGGATTTAGCTCAGTGGTAGAGCGCTTGCCTAGCAATCGAAAGGCCCTGGGTTCGGTCCCCAGCTCCGAAAAAAAAAGAAAAAAAAAAAAAAAAAAAAGCACTGGCTGCTCTTCCAGAGGTCCTAAGTTCAATTCCCAGCAACCACATGGTGGCTCACAGCCATCTGTAATGGTATCCGATCCCTTCTCCTGGTGTGTCTGAAGACAGCAACAGTGTACCCACATACTTGAAATAAATAAATAAATCTTAAAAAACAAAAAAAAAAAAAAAAAAAAAAAAACCAAAAAAAAAAAAAAAAAAAAAAAAACCCGGGTTGGGGATTTAGCTCAGTGGTAGAGCGCTTGCCTAGGAAGTGCAAGGCCCTGGGTTCGGTCCCCAGCTCCGAAAAAAAAAAAAAAAAACCCAAGTAATTGAAGAGGAATAATCTGTTATTTAGTCAAAAATAATTGGCTGTGGGGCTGGAGAGGTGGCAGCAGTTAAGGTCACTTGCAGTTCTTGCAAAGGACCCGCATGGTCCTCAGGGGCTCCCGTTCCAGGGGATCCAATGCCCTCTTCTGACCTCCAAGGGCACCAGGCACACACATGGTGCACAAACATTCATGTAACCAAAACTAGGCAGAGCAGGCGGGCCTGGAACTCACATAGATCTGCCTACCTCAGTCTCCTAGGTGCTGGATTAAAGACGCGTGTCCATCACACCTCGCCGCCACCCCTTCCATTTTCCTCAGCACGCGGTCTGCGAGGTGGCTGCCGTGTGTTCCGTGGCATCTTGGCTGCCCTCCTGCCTCTGGTAAAGCCCAAGATGGTCAAAAAGGAGGACCAAGAAGTTCATCAGGCACCAGACAGACCGATATATGAAAATTAAACGAAACTGGTGGAAACCCAGAGGCATCGGATAAGATTCAAGGGCCAGATCCTGATGCCCAACATTGGTTATGGGAGTAACAGAAAAAACCAAGTACATGTTGCCTAGCGGCTTCGGAAGTTTCTGGTCCACAATGCCAAGGAGCTGGAAGTGCTGCTGGTGAAATCTGACTGGGCTGAGGTTGCTCACGGTGTGTCCTCTAAGAACCAAAAAGCCATCTTAGAGAGAGCAGCACAGCTGGCCGTCAGAATCACCAATCCCAGCGCCAGCCTACGCAGTGGAGAAGGTGAGTAGATGGCTTGTGTGCCTGTTTTGTGTTCAAATAAAATCACAGAAACTGCAAAAACAAAAAATATAAATAAAAACAAAAAAATAGGGGTTGGGGATTTAGCTCAGTGGTAGAGCGCTTGCCTAGGAAGCGCAAGGCCCTGGGTTCGGTCCCCACCTCCGGAAAAAAAAAATAAAAATAAAAATAAAAAAATAAAAAAAAAAAAAAAAGGGGTTGGGGATTTAGCTCAGTGGTAGAGCGCTTGCCTAGGAATCAAGGCCCTGGGTTGGGTCCCCAGCTCGAAAAAAAAAAAAAGAACTAATAAAAAATAAAAAGTGTGTCACTATACTTGGCTGATTTTGCTTTCAAAGGAAGAAAAAAGAAAGATTTACTTAATAGAATTAACTGAGACAAAAATCAAACCCGAAGGGTCTTGGGGTCAGGCATAGTAGCAAACGCCTTTACACCCAGTACTCAGGAGGCAGAGGCAGGTGGCTCTCTGTGAGTTCGAGGCCAACCTGGTCTACAGAGTGAGTTCCAGGACAGCTAGGGCTACATTTGGAAACTCTTGTCTTGAAAAACCAAAAGAAAAGAAAAAAAAAAAAAAAAAAAAAGACATTGATACAAGATGGCAGCTACCACAGGGTGAGGGGTAAAAGTCTCTCAAAATTTTCCAAAATTTGTTGGAAGAGCTAGAAGAAGGCCAGAAAGCAGCAGGCGAGGGCACAGTTAGCTGTGTTGTTCTAGAGGGCAACAAAGACATGACACTTACAAGATGGACCTGGATGGTCACTGGGTATCCAGGAACCATTTGAGAAAACTGAATATACAGCCTTATAATAGGACGTGGGCGGGCCTAACTAACTACCCAGAAGCACCCCCTCGTCTGTAAGATGTGGAAAAAGAGTCAACGAGAGCAGCATGAGTAGTTCAAATGGAGTGGTGGATCTAAGAGCACGGCAGTGCCGGTGAAATGACAGACTTCCCACAGCATCAAAGTGGTCCTCTGGGAGCTTTGGTCCTTGGTGACAAAAGGGAGCATAAAGCTGCCACAGCCACCAGAAGGAGTTACAGCAATCCGTCACCGAGGCAGAAGCATCCCCTCCCGAATCCAACCTGAGTCTTCATTTCCACAGCAGTCAGTTTTCTTTTTTTTTTTTTTTTTTTTTTTGGTTCTTTTTTGAACTGGGGATCGAACCCAGGGCCTTGCGCTTCCTAGGCAAGCGCTCTACCACTGAGCTAAATCCCCAACCCCAACAGTCAGTTTTCTAGATACATCTGAAGACTTCAAGTACTGGAGAGGAAGCCCCACTCAGACACGACCCCGAGACTATTCTGATACTAACGTCTTGTCCATTCGAAATACCAAAGTTGTGCTGTGTAACATCCTCTGTGGAGTATAACCACGTTCTGCCTGGTTAAACTTCTGGGATGGAGAAGATGTGTTGAAATCAGTTTCCTCTGGGTGGGCACAGCTAACACAGCTGTCGACAGATCGTCACACAATCACCTGCTGCTAGCGCAAACCTGCCCCACCCTCCCACCAGAGCTCCGCAGCAGCCCTCAGAATGGATAGAAAGGATTCAGGTGGCTGCCCTGGGACTACTGCTGGCTTGGGGGGGGGGGTGATTTGGCTGTACCCCTGTACCCCTGCTTTCTTAAGTCTTACGTGATGCCCCATGGTCCCCATTCCTCCACTCCTCCCCTTGACCAAAGCTTCAAACGTAAAGCCCTCCCACTCTGAAATCCACCGTTGGGTGAGGTTCAGGGCTTCCCATCTCCCCACCTTTATCAAGAGGTGCTGCTCTCCCCTCCTCTACTCTCTTGTAGCCCACCCAACATTTGGCTGTGGCAAGAAGCCATCAGATGAGGTTGGAAGAACCCGGCCTCCCTCACTTAGCTCCGGATTATCTGATCACTTGCTAACAAACAGCCTAGGAAGGCGGTGATGGGTCCTCCTCACTGCCGCCCCCATCAACCTCTGTGCTTCGAACTCAGATCTCCAAGGGAAGAGAGCGGTCCCAGGGCGGTTCAGACCAGCCAATGCTCACGGTCCTTGGTGGTTCCCCTTAAAGCGGCATTTAGAGAGTCCTAAACGGACACGGTTCGGAGTCGCTTTCTCTTCCCCAAATCGCTCTGCGTCTACACATTGAAGGGCTCTCAACAGGGCTCTTGTATCACCGGGACCACCCATCGTGTCTGCTGTGGAGCCCGACAGCTGGAACTCGAGGCCCTGACCCTGCAGACTTCAGGTTTCAGTGTTGTTGCTGCTGCTCCTCAGAGGACCGGGAGGTCCAGGGACCAGGAGGAACTGTGTGTTACCGTGTTTTCAGATCGGTGGGCCTGGCCTCCTTGCCAGGTTCCCTATTTTGCTCAGGACCACAGAATGTTGAGATGCAGACGCATACCAAAGTAACGTTAATTCATTGTATTGTCCAAAAGAAAAAAGTATGAAGTCCAGGATGACCTTGAATTTATGGTAGTCTCCTGCTATACCCTCCACAAATCCATGGCTTCTCTAACTTTAGTGTACCCTGAATCCCCCTAGTGGGAATCTCGTTAAAATGCAGGCTCTGTTTCAACCCTCTCGAGGAGGGGCTTAAAAATCCCGTCATCCCAGGGGTTGGGGATTTAGCTCAGTGGTAGAGCGCTTGCCTAGGAAGCGCAAGGCCCTGGGTTCGGTCCCCAGCTCCGAAAAAAAGAACCAAAAAAATAAATAAATAAATAAAAATAAAATCCCGTCATCCCATAGGCTCCCAAATAGTGCTTCGGGCTACGCATAGCCAGGTGATAAAACTTACCCAGGAGCTCACATTGCAAAAACGTCCAGTGGCCTTTCTGCAAGCACGGCTGTCCAAGGTCAAGTTAAAATTCCAGGGACACGGGTTGGGGATTTAGCTCAGTGGTAGAGCGCTTGCCTAGGAAGCGCAAGGCCCTGGGTTCGATCCCCAGCTCCGAGAAAAAAAAAAAGAACCAAGAAAAAATTCCAGGGACACCTCCTTTGTCCACTTTCCACAAACCTGCTTGCTCAAAATAGTCCCAAAGACGACACCAAGTCATTTTGCATAGGTATTTATAGCAGTCAAACTAGAACCGTCCCAAACACCCCATGCTAGGGAAACCGTTCAATAAAGACTAGTCTGAGTCCAGTGTGATGGTGCATGACTTTTATTCCAGAATCCAGGAGACAGAGGCAAGCAGACCTCTGTGAGTTGGGAGGCAGGCCTGGGACAGATACCAAGTCCTTGTCTCAAAATACCATGTCCTCCCCCACAAAGTAGTAGAACCAAAAATACTGATTAAAGATATTTGACGGGGGCGGGGGCTGGAGAGATGGCTCAGCGGTTAAGAGCACTGACTGCTCTTCCAGAGGTCCTGAGTTCAAATCCCAGCAACCACATGGTGGCTCACAACCATCTGTAATGAGATCTGATGTCTTCTCTTGTGTGTCTGAAGACAGCTACAGTGTGCTCACATACATAAAATAAATAAATATATCTTTAAAACTTCAGGGTTGCGGATTTAACTCAGTGGTAGAGCGCTTGCCTAGCAAGCGAAGGCCCTGGGTTCGGTCCCCAGCTCCGAAAAAAAGAAAAAAAAGAAAAGCCCCACTTCAGGCAAGCTCGCTGGTTTTACTATGTAGTCCTGGCCAGCATGGAGCTTGCTACATTGACCAAGCTAGCATCAGACTCAGAGTTGGCCTTGCCACTGGGATTAAAGGCTTGCACTGCGAAGCCCATTCCAACACTGAACTCTTGACTCTTCTGCCACCTCCCAAGAACTGGATGTACAGGCAAGAACGTCCAGCTAATTTAAGACTTTTTAACTGTATGATCTACTAACCCAACTCCCATGGTCCTTCTGTCTTGGTGCCGGCCATAAAGAAATTGATTCGCCTGGTGTCTAGGCCTTCCAGCCTTCTTCATTCCAGAGGAGTGTAGCCTTATGCCCCTGGGGGAATAACACTCCAGGGCCGAGAAACATCTGGACATCCCTTGCTGTGCCTCCCCATCTACAGAGTTTATTAGCAACTATGCCTATGGAATGGATGTCTGAACATGAAATGTCTTCAATGGACCCAGGTATGGTGGCACAATTCTGTAATTACATCTCTCGCGAGATGGAGGCAAGGGGGATTCAGAGAGTTCCAGGCCATCCTTATCTACTTAGCAAGTTGGTGGCTATCCTGGACTATATATGACCACGTCTCAAAGAAGAAAAGAAAAAGAAAGAAAGAAATTCACAGTGGTGGATTACTATAAACGAAATCTCAGTGGTTACTCAGAGGTGACTGTTCCTTTCCATTGGTGTCCTCTTCTGTTCCAGGTGTAGACACGACACCAGACATCATGTCCTTTCTGGTTTGTGAAGGCGCTCTTTCCGTATTTATCATGGCTGTGACACCTTTGAAGATATATCTGGGTATCTGAATAACAGATTTACCAAATAACAGCTTATTCATGTGGCATAATAAAATTCCGTCCTTAAGGTAGGGGTTTTTGTTGTTTCATTTTTGTTTTTCGAGACAGTGTTTCTCTGTGTAGCACTGTCTGCCCAGGAACTTACTAGGTAGACCAGGCTGGCCTTGAACTCTCAGAAATCCATCTGCCTCTGCCTCCTGGGATTAAATGTGTGCACCACCACCACCCTGTCTTAAGGTAGTTATTTTTTTTTAATGTACATTGGTGATTTGACTGCATGTATGTCTGGGTGAGGGGGAGTCAGATCCCCCGTAGCAGGAGTCACAGACAGTTCTGAGCTACCATGTGGGTGCTGGGAACTGAACCCAGGAGTTTTAAAATCCACATTCCACAGCTTTTTAGGACATTCACAGACCTCATGCCACCACTGGTGCCCCATTCTGTAACATTTTTATCACTCCAAACAACTCGTACGCATCGATCATTTAAATGCTTATTACTGTCTGTGCGTGTGATGTGTGTAAGTTCTGACTAGGACCCTTTGGTTCCTGGCACCCCGTACAACATCATGCGACTCCATTTAACTCTAATCCCAGATGGTCCGATGTCCTCTTCTTCTAGCACCCAGTGAGCACTGACGTGGTGCACAGACAAACATGCAAAGTGCCCATACACACCAAATAAAATATTTTTTATAAATCAAACACAATGCGGGGAAGAAACGGTCTATTTCATCTTACAGGTTCCCTCGTCACCTAGGGAAACCGAGGCCCAAACCTAGGCTGAAGCAGAGGGCGTGGAGGAAATCCACTTACAGGCTTGTTCTTTCTGGCTCCAACAACTTGATTTCTTTTTTTTTTTAAAGATTTATTCATTTATTATATATAAGTACACTGTAGCTGTCGTCAGATACACCAGAAGAGGGAATCAGATCTCTCTCTCTCTCTTTTTTTTTTTTTTTTTCGGAGCTGGGGACCGAACCCAGGGCCTTGCGCTTGCTAGGCAAGTGCTCTACCACTGAGCCAAATCCCCAACCCCGCATCAGATCTCTTTACAGATGGTGTGAGCCACCATGTGGTTGCTGGGAATTGAACTCAGGACCTCTGGAAGAGTAGTCGGGTGCTCTTAACCGCTGAGCTATCTCTCCAGCCCCACAACTTGATTTCTTATCCAACCCAGGACCACCTGCCCAGGTGTGGCACTGCCTAGAGTGGGCTGGGCCCTCCCACATCAATCCCTAATCAAGAAAATTCCAAAGGAATGGAGGCCACTCTTTAGGTAAAGGTCCCTCTTCCCAGGTGACTGTAATTTGTGTCAAATTGACAAGAAAAAATTAACTGGAGAAATGTCGCAATGGATAAAGGCGCTCGCCACTAAGCCTGGGACCCTGAGTTCGGTCCCCAGGATGCACATGGGGAAGCAGGCCAACTTCTGCAAGCTGTCTCCTGACTTCTACATGTGTGCCCCCCCCCCAAATAATAATGAATGAATGTGAACTCAGTGGTAGAGAGCTTACCTAGATGTACAAGGTCTTGGATCCCATCACCAGGACTACAGAAAAGAAGAAAGGGAAGGAGAGGATGTGTTTATAGATGAGCAAACCTTTGCTTTCCTCCGTGGTTACAGATACAAGGATCCTGGACCCCGGCCAAACCCTTTATTTTGAAGCAAAATTCAAGCAGCAGAGAAAACACCAGCTTGCCTAGGGTTTTGTCTTTGCTGCAGAATGAAGAGGAGTGATTCTCTGATTGAAGCATATTTCGAGGGTTCTTTTATACAATGGCAGATTTCTCTGGAAATCCAAGAAAAAAAAATGTTTTGCAAACACAAGGCCAAGGCTGGGGGTTGTGGCCCACACCTGTAATCCCAGCACTAAGAGGCAGGAAGATCAGGAGTGGTCCCTGGCCACCCTGGGTCAGGCTACATGAAACCTTATATCAAAAACAGACAGGCAAACAAAAAACAAGGGACAGTGTTGGCTAGGCTGTTAGTTTTAAAATAAGGATATGAGCTTAAATCTTGTTTCATTGCGCCCCCTGCTGGCAATTTTGTAGAATTTATTTCCTACCAACAAAAAGCACAAGTGTTATTCAACACGAATTTATTCCCCATCCTTTAAAAGATTTTTTAAATTATGTATTTGTATGCAGGTATGTGCAGATGCCCACAGAGAGACCAGATTCCTCTGGAGCTTGAGTGATAGGCAGTTTTTTTTTTTTTTTTTTTTTTTTTTTTGGAGCTGAGGACTGACCCCAGGGCCTTTCGCTTGTTAGGCAATCGCTCTACCACTGAGCTAAATCCCCAACCCCTGGGCATGCATTTTCAATTCCACTCCAGTTTATTTTTTGAGACAGGGTTCTAGATGAACTGAAGCTTGCAGACTCAACTACCCTGGCTCGCCAGCAAGGCCCAGGGCTGCTCCTAGTTCCCTAGTGCCAAGATTACCAAGTGTGCCATCACACTGGCTTTTTAAAAACAGGGCTTATTTTCCTTTTATTTAGGTGGACATGTCTGTGTGAGTGTATGCGCTGGTAACCTCGGAGCCAATGAGGAGAGCAAAGGTTTTGCACCCAAATCCTGTATTGAAAAACAAAACTGGGGTTGGGGATTTAGCTCAGTGGTAGAGTGCTTGCCTAGGAAGCGCAAGGCCCTGGTTTCGGTCCCCAGCTCCGAAAAAAAGAACCAAAAAAACAAAACAAAACTAAACAAACAACAAGACCAAGTCTGTGTAGCCAGGACTGTCCTGGAACTCACTGTGTAGACCAGGCTGGCCTTAATTAACTCAAAGATCTGCCTGCCCATACCTCCTTAGTGCTGGGATTAAAGGTGTGCACTACCATACCCGGCATTTAATACACATTTTTAAAATTTAGTCTAGCTATTTAATTTCTAAATTCTCATGGTTATTCCAGCACTTAACCAATACATTCTGGCTGGGCCTTTAGTCCCAGCACTCAGGAGGTAGAGGCAGGAGGATCTCTATGAGTTAAGAACATGCTGACACCCAATTCAAAACAAAACAAAACAAAAATTACAAATGCATTATGAATCCAGCATCAAGAGCCATTTTGGGAAACAGAAACCCAACTGCAGTGAGATGCTAGTTCCTAACCACAAGAAAGGTGAAAGGCAAGGCCGACCTGTAAAAGGCAGAGAGGAGCCGGAAATGTGGCCCTGTGGTTAAGAGCATTGGCTGTTCTTCCAACAGAACCAAGTTCAATTCCCAGCACCCATATGGGACCAGGCATGCATAGAGTGCACAGGTAAAACACACATAGTGCATTTTTATAGGCACATTAAAATGAAAACCCTTACATGTCACCAACACAACTGGAACATAGCTCAGTCACTTTGAAAACAATTTGACAAATTTAAATATAGGACACATAAATTCCCCTTCTAGCTGTAGGTATGCTACTAAGAAAAAAAGAACACATACATCCCTATGATAACTTGTGTGTGTTATAAAAAGTATCTTTGTTTTCCAAGACAGGGTATCCTGGCTGTCCTAGAACTCACTCTGTAGACAAGGCTAGCCTTGAACTCAGAGATCCTACTTCCTCTGCCTCCTGAGTGCTGAGATTAAAGACATGTACCACCGCTGCCTGGCAAAAGCATTTCTCGCTCTCTTTTTTTAAAAAAGAATTATTCATTTTATGTTTCTGAGTACACTGTAGTTTTCTTCAGACACACCAGAAGAGGGCATCAGATCCCATTACAGATGGTTGTGAGCCACCATGTGGTTGCTGGGAATTGAACTCAGGACCTCTGGAAGAGCAGTCAGTGCTCTTAACCGCTGAGCCATCTCTCCAACCCATATGATAGCTTTTATGATAGAAAGAGGAAACAGGGGTTGGGGATTTAGCTCAGTGGTAGAGTGCTTGCCTAGCAAGCGCAAGGCCCTGGGTTCACTCCCCAGCTCCGAAAAAAAAGAAAAAAAAAAGAAAGAGGAAACAACTATTAGATACAGAGATGGCTCAGTAGTTAAAAGCACTTGCTGCTCACGAATGGACCTGAGTTCACTCCCCCAAATCCAAGTCCAAAGGTTCACAGCTGCCTACAGCTGCAGCTCCGGGAGATCCAACACTCACTTGTGGCCTCTCCATCGTTAAATGAGATGATATGAGATACATTGGAAAACCTTGACAGTGTCACAGTAAGTGAAGGTCAGGCCGTGTGTAAGCCACTGAGCCATCCGGATCTCCCAGTGCAGTCCAAGCACTCCTCCGAAGTGAGACTTTCTAAAGGCTGTTTTGATTTATACGATGGAGGATTGTACATCTCCGACGTGCGTTGGATCGCCTGGAGCCGGAGTTCCAGGAAGTTGTGAGCTGCCCCATGTGGGGTTTGGAAACAGACCTTGGGTCCTCTGCAAAGGCAGTACATGCTCTAAACTGCTGAGCCATCCCTCTAGTCGGCCTGCACAAGCCAGGCTTCTATTTTCCTTCTGCACTCTCAAGACTATACCCTGCTGCATAGCACAGCCTATCTCTACCACAGCTGAGATTCTCTATGCTGATCCCGGCCCCCCCCCCCGCAAACACACCTCCCCACCCACCACCACCCCCACCGCCCCACACACACACCACAACCCCACCTCGCTCAACCATTGACATAGCAGGGTGGTTTCCGGTTAAGGATTTTAAAAAGTGCTACAGTGTCCCTTTCACCTGGCCCCTAATGGGAGACAGGCTTTCTCTGGGTCTCCAACCTTTTGACACTAAACTGTCTTTCCTCGCCGATTCACACTCCCCAGAGAATTCCCAGCCTCCTGTTCTCTCGAATTACCTTTTTTTTTTTTTTTTTTTTTTTAAAGATTTATTTATTTTATGTATATGAGTACACTGTCCCTGTCTTCATGCACACTAGAAAGGGCATCGGATCCCATTACAGATGGTTGTGAGCCACCATGTGGTTGCTGGGATTTGAACTCAGGACCTCTGGAAGAAGAGTCAGTGCCCTTAACCTCTGAGCCATCTCCAGCCCTCAATTACCTTTTTTACGTTTTTGGGTTGGTTTTTTTTTTTTTTTTTTTTTTTTTTTTTTTTTGGTTAGTGGCTTAAGCTGCCGATGGACTAATTTGCACTAAAGCAGAGAAGCACCACTTGTCAGAAGGAGAAAAACAAAACAAAACAAACAAAACAAAAAAACACTAGCAAGACTTGAGAGAACTCAGGCCTCTTTAGCTCACCCCTGTGTTTGACAACAGAGCAAACATCATCACCCTTACATTTCCCACACACCTTCCTGTGAATAGCCGCCAGCTGTTTACAATCCGCTCCACGCACTACTTCACTTAATCCCTGTAGCTGGCTCAACAGGTCCGAGTGATTCCTGTGTATCTTTAGGGTGATTAAAGTAACTGTCAATGCCTAGCAGCTGTCCAGGGGGCCCAGGTCAGCTGCCTCACAATGTTGTGGTTTGTACACGAGATAATATTCATTCTCTTTCATATTCTCTCTCTCTCTCTCTCTCTCTCTCTCTCTCTCTCTCTCTCTCTCTCTCTCTCTCTCCCTCCTTCCTCCCTCCCTCCTCTCTCCCCCCTCCCTCTCTCCTCTCTCTCTCTCTCTCTCTCTCCCTCCCTCCCCTCTCTCGCTCCCTCCCCTCCCTCCCTCTCCCTCTCTCTCTCTTCCCCCTCCCTAGTGGGTCCCCTCCCTGGTGGGTCCCTAGTGGCAGATTATTTCTCTTTATCACACCTCCACTAGGAACCTGAGATACTATCTTCCTGCTCTGGAAATTCTATTTGTTTGTTTTTGAGACAGGCTCATGTAGGTGCCAGTGGAGACCAGAAGGGGGCACTAGATCCCTGGAAACGGGAGTTAGAGGCCGTGGTAACTGGCCTGAGGTGGGGCTAGCACCCAAACCCAGGACCGCTGCAAGAGCAGACAGTCCTGTAACTATACAGTCATCCCTATGTAAACCAGTCTGTCCTATGTATTCTACTACATCCCGGATTCTTTTTGGATACATTTAAGAGTTTCCGTTTTAGGGTTGGGGATTTAGCTCAGTGGTAGAGCGCTTGCCTAGCAAGCTCAAGGCCCTGAGTTCAGTCCCCAGCTCCCAAAAAAAGAAAAAAAAAAAAGTTTCCGTTTTAATTATTATTTTTCTGTGCTACTCTTGAAGTACTTTAAAAGTTCATTCTCTTGGCTAGCACTCTTAGCACCCTCTTCCTCAAGGTGTATATGACTTAGGGAGATGGGACCTATACCAACAGGAAAATCTTTTCTCCCACAGAACGCCGGAGCAACTTCCTCAGGGCACCCAAGAATCCCTAACCTTCCAGCTTTTTAGGGCAGTGATTAAGATTCATCCGTCTCATGAGCCTGAAGGGATTTTGGCCCAAAAATTTATCAGTGCAAGACTTTCTTAGGGGGAGTGGAGAGGAGGCTCAGTGGGTAAGAGGATTTGCCACCAAGCCTGAGGCTCTGAGTTCAAATACTGAGAACTTGCATGGTAGGAGAGAGAGCTCTGGAAAGTTGTCTTCTGAATGCTGTGCTCATACCACAGCATGGGAACAACACACACATGTATACACACACACACACACACACACACACACACACATACATACATGTAAACATAAAAAATGTAAATAGGGGTTGGGGATTTAGCTCAGTGGTAGAGCGCTTGCCTAGGAAGCGCAAGGCCCTGGGTTCGATCCCCAGCTCCGAAAAAAAAAAAGAACCAAAAAAAATGTAAATAATCTTTCTCAGTTTTCCTAGTTTCTCCCTTTTTAAATAGGTGGTCTTGGTCTAACAGTCACTGCCTGCCTCATTCCCTCCCACCACTGAATGTCCAGGACCATACTCGGTTTCTCACCCTTCACTTTGGTTCCAGTATCCTCCTCTCCTGGCATCTAGACTTCCTCTCCCCAAGTCCAGCACCATTGTATTTACTGGACAGCCTCTGATATTCAAAGATATCATTTCCAGCAGATGTCAAGACGCTCGCTCCCACACTTACCTCCAAGACGGTGCCTATATCCGAACCACATGACCTTCCCCCAGACCCCGTTTAAGAACAGACTTCTTAGTGTCTCCAGCCATTCATATGTTGAACATTATATGCTTTCCATATGTGTTTGTGGAAACAAGCTGATGGACCAACAACCTTCAGGACACAAAACCCACACATAAATCTATGCAGACTTCTTTAGTAGCCTTTCTTTATGCAATGAAAGACATTGCCTAACAGACAAGAACTTACTAATACTTGTTAATCTGCTTCAACACTCGGAGGCATCCGAAGTGAGTTCGGCTTTGAGACCTGGCCTCCAGTATCAAAGGCTGGCCTCTTAGCTCTCTGGGTAGCTGAGGGTTTTGAACTCCTGAGTGAGCCTCCTCCCTTTACTTCCCAGGTACTGCGATTACTGGCCTGAGCTACTATGCCCAGTTCCTAAAATGCTTTCTGAGGTTTCCATCATATTAAAATGTTAAGAAATTATTAGAGGTAAATACAAAACTAAAATTTTCCCTACTGAGCTGGGACGTTTGGGAAGCTGAAGGAGGAGGATTGGAGTTCGAGGCTTGCCTGGGCTAATAAATTGAACTAGTCCTAGAAACACAAAATGAAAGAAGAAACTTCCTTCACATAGACAAGGGTAATTTTGTGAGACCTTTTAAAAATCGAAAAGTAATGGGGTTGGGGATTTAGCTCAGTGATAGAGCGCTTGCCTAGCAAGCGCAAGGCCCTGGGTTCGGTCCCCAGCTCCGAAAAAAAGAAAAAAAAATCGAAAAGTAATGTCTGTGTGTCCATATTCCGGCTTTCACGTGGCTTGGAAGGACGGCACAGACCGAGTCACGAACCTCTGCCGCGCTGTCTGGCCCGCCCTCTGTAGGTTCCGCGTGGAAACGCGGTTACGACTCCTCTCCCACCCACTTCCTTGAAGAGCACCAAGGGCGCAGGCGCAGCTCCGGGCCGCCTTTTAGAGACTTCCCAGGCTTGTGCTGTGAATGCGCATGTGCAGAGGGGCTAGGCTCGGTAATTACGCGCGAGCAGGTGGGTCCCGAGAACTCACGCGACTGGCTCCGCCCACCTAAAATAAGCAGGCGGAGCCGAGAGCTAAGCGGACTTCACCGTGCGCACGCGCATTGAGTGCAGGACGGTCGCGTGGTTGAGGCGAGCTTTACGCATGCTCATTTAGAGCCAGCGAGGTTTATGACGTCAGCCACCCCATCCTTCTGTTTGTATCCGGTTCCCTGCGGTTCCGCTTTTAAAGAGCTAGAATCTAGGTCTACCTGATTGTAGTTTTGACTTACAATTTTATTGTGGTTAAAAGTTCACTATGATTCTTGCTAAGTTGTAAGTTCACATAGTGTGGTTGGCTAAATATAACAAAATGTTTAATATTTATCTTTATGCGTATGGCTGTTTTGCGGGTATGTAGTATGTACCACGTGTGTTCCTTGTGCCAGAGGAGGCCAGAAGGGGGAGCCAGAGCCCCTGGAACTGGAGTAACAGGCGGTTGTGAGCTGCCATGTGGGTGCTGGGAACAGAACCTAGGTTGACTGGGTGCTTTTAACCACCGAGCTGTAGATAATTATGGTCGGTGCTTCCTACCAGTCCCGTGTTCCCAGAAATAAGACTCAGCCTCAAAATAGGTTTATAAATACCTTGGCCATCTAGCTAGCCTCTTCTCTGACTAGAATCATAACTTAAGGCATCACATTTATTTTAATCTATATTCTGCCACATGGCTGGTTACCTGTGTTCAGGGACCTTCCCAGGAGGAGCTCCTGCCTGGTTCTATCCCAGAATTCATTCTCTCTCCCGGATGTCCTACCTCTATTTGCTGCCTAAGCCATAAACCATCAGATTTAACTATTGACAGATGCTACATCCATGCGGACACGGGGAGGGTCTCATCTGTAGGCCAGGCTAACCTTCTGTTTATGATACGTCTGCGTTAGTGTTCAGGTGTTAGAATCACCACGATGCTTGGTCTAAAATGCTTTTTCTTTTTTTTTTTTTTTTTTTTTTGGTTTTTTTTTTTTTTTTTTGGAGCTGGGGACCGAACCCAGGGCCTTATGCGTTTCCTAGGCAGCGCTCTACCACTGAGCTAAATCCCCAACCCCCTAAAATGCTTTTTTCAAATGAAGTATTTAGGGCTGGAGAGATGGCCCAGTGGTTAATAAGCTGCTCTCCCAGAGACGCTAGGTTTGATTCCCAGTACTCACATGGTAGGTAGATCGTGATGGTCTATAGCCTCCTGTAAATCTGATGTCCTCTTCTGGCCTTCAGTAGCAATCAATAATAATGATAATAAGTGTTCTTAATAATAATGTATGTATTAAGGTCCTATGGTATATACTAAGGCAGACTTAACATCTCCCATAAGCTTTAATATTTTTTTTCTTTATACGGTATACAGTCTGTACTGGGCTGGCAAGCTGAGCTTGATCCCTGTAACCCACAAAAAAGGAGAGAAGAGGGAGTTGGGGATTTAGCTCAGCGGTAGAGCACTTGCCTAGCAAGCGTAAGGCCCTGGCTTCGGTCCCCAGCTCCGGAAAAAAAAAAAAAAAAAAAAGGAGAGAAGAGACTCTCACAAGTTGTTTTCTGACTTCCATGTGCATGCACATGAATGTGTACACACAATAAAATAAAATATTTTAAAATGTGTAACAGCTGGGTATGGTGTGTACATGCCTTAATCCTAGCACTTGGTGGATAGAAGCAGGCAGAATTCTGTGGATTAGAGGGCCAGCCTGGTCTACATAGTGAGTTTCAGGGCAGCTACAACTACATAGAAGACCCTGTCTCAAAAAAAAAAAAAAAAAAAAAAAAAAAAAAGGGGTTGGGGATTTAGCTCAGTGGTAGAGCGCTTGCCTAGGAAGCGCAAGGCCCTGGGTTCGGCCCCCAGCCCAAAAAAAAAAACCAAAAAAAAAAAAAAAAAAAAAAAAAAAAAAAAAAAAAAGCATTCAGGTGGTCTTCCCAAGGTCAAGAAGTTTGTCACTAATGTCACTTAAACCACTGAGCCTAAGGGTTTGCTGGCTTTTAAAATGCATACAAGGGGTTGGGGATTTAGCTCAGTGGTAGAGTGCTTGCCTAGCAAGCACAAAGCTCTGGGTTCAGTCCCCAGCTCTGAAAAAAAGAAGAAAAAAATGAAATAAAATGCATACAATACCCACAGTCTCCTAGCATTGTCAGAAGTAATTTTCTTTTTAATTTTATGTGTGCGCGTATGATTACAGGCACCCTCGGAGGCCACAAACATCATGTCCATAAAGCTGCAGTTATAAGCAATTGTAAGCCACTCAACAAAGATGCTGGGACTTGAACCTGGGTCCTCTGCAAGAATGGTATGTGCTTTTGTCGTTGCTGTCTTGGTTTGGTTGGTTGGGTTTTTTATTTTTTTGTTTTGTTTTGTTTTTGAGATAGGGTTTCTCTGTGTAGAATTCACTCTGTACACCGGGCTGCCTCTGCCTTCTGAGGGCTGGGATTAAAGGTGCGTGCCACCACTGCGTGTACGTGCAGAATATTATGTCTCATTCTAATAATATAATATAGTATACACTAATATATATTAATATATGTATATTAATATATTAACACACACATGTCCATAAGTAGCAAAAGCTAGCAGTACCATTCCAGCTGCAGGCTTCCAGAACGTTCCTCATAAGGGTTTACCTAATTGCAAGAATGGCCAGGTAAGGGGTTGGGGATTTAGCTCAGTGGTAGAGCGCTTGCCTAGGAAGCGCAAGGCCCTGGGGTTCGGTCCCCAGCTCGAGAAAAAAAAAAAAAAAAAGAATGGCCAGGTAAATAACTGTAGGGCAGACGTCACTACAGTCCTTTTTTTTTTTTTTTTTTTTAATGTACTTTCTCTAGTCTAGACAGTATGTAATAGTGTGGCAGGATTACTTTAACTTTCATTTCTTTAATTGCCAACGAGGCCATGCATTTCTCCTCCCTTGGGATAACTTATTAGTTTTATTGCTTTGCCTAATGACTATTTTTGGACACTGTAATCTCCATTGGCTTCTCCCCGTAGACAGTCATTCTTGACTTTCACAGGTTTGGCTGACTTTTTATTTATTTATTTTTTTAAGAATGTGGGAGGGGCCAGGCATGAGGCATGGCGGCGGCCGTCTTTTGCAATCTCAGCATTTAGGAGTTAGAGCTGAGAGGACCAGTAGTTCAAATTCATTCTTGGTTATAGAGTGAGTTCAAGGCCACCCTGGGCTTTGAGGGGGGGGCGAGGGGAGGGGAAATGAGAGGGAGCAAGAAAGGCAGACAGATGGAAAAAAGGTGGAGCCTAACAGACAAAGCTCATCCCTCCGCAATAGTTCTGCAGAGTAGAACTCTCCAAGATAAAGGAGTGCTCTGAGCCTGCCCTATCGCAGGGCACCAGCACCCTAGAGATTAGGAACAAAGGAAGGAATGGGGGACAGGGAGTGGGGGTGTGGGGGTGGGAGAAAAGGGAATCTTCGGACTTACTAGGTGGGGCAAACGGCTGCAAAGGAACTCAGAAGGATGACTTCTGCCATTGGTCTGGAAGGGGAAAGGTCCAGAGGGAGCAGGTTTTTACAGGAGGGAATAAACTGAAGGGAATGTCGGTACACAGCTGCAGCCCAAACGCTTGGGAGGAAGAGTTAGGAGTTTAAGCTCATTCTCAACTGTAAAACAAGTTTGAGCCTAGTGTGGGCTATGTGGGAACTGTCAGAAAAAAAAAAAGAAAATCTGGGTTGGGGATTTAGCTCAGTGGTAGAGCGCTTGCCTAGCAAGCACAAGGCCCTGGGTTCGGTCCCCAGCTCCGAAAAAAAAAAAAAGAAAGAAAAGAAAATCTACTCTCATATTCAGTAGAACGTTAAGCAACGGCTTGGATTGGAACTCATTGGTAGAACATGTACTTAGCCTGCCCAGGTCCTGGGGTCCATCCTTGGCATTAAAAGAAAGACAATTGGGGGATGGGAATGGGGTGGGCAACACGCACTTGTAACCCTAGCATTCAGGAGTCTTGTGAGTTAAAGGCCAGCCTGGGCTACAAAGCAAGTCTCTCAAAAACAAAACCAAGACAACACTGGATTTTTGTTGTCTTTTTTAAGATTGATTGATTGATTGATTGTGAGTATATTGTAGCTGTCTTCAGACATACCAGAAGAGGGCATCATGGATCCCATTACAGATGGTTGTGAGCCACCATGTGGTTGCTGGGATTTGAACTCAGGACCTCTGGAAGTGCTCTTAATCACTGAGCCATCTCTCCAACCCTTGGTTTATTTGTTTGTTTGTTTGTTTGTTTGTTTGTTTTGAGACAGGGTTTCTCTGTGTAGCCCTGGCTGTCCTGGAACTCACTCTGTACACCAGGCTGGCCTCGAACCCAGAGATCTACCTGCCTCTGCCACCGGAGAGCTGGGCTATAAGGCGCGTATCACCCCAGCCTAGCCCCAAAACTACTATACTGCTTGCTTGCTTGCTTTTTTCTTTCTTTCTTTCTTTCTTTCTTTCTTTTCTTTCTTTTTTTTCTTAATTTATTTATTATATATAAGTACACTGTAGCTGTCTTCAGACACACCGGAAGAGGTCATCAGATCTCATTACAGATGGTTGTGAGCCACCTTGCGGTTGCTGGGATTTGAACTCAGGACCTCTGGGAGAGCAGTCAGTGCTCTTAACGGCTGAGCCATCTCTCCAGCCCATTGCTCTCTCTCAATGTTTCTGTGATTTCTTTTTAGTAATAAATCTCAAAAAAGAGGAGGGGAAAGAGCTAGGGATGCCACTCCGTGGTAGCCGTCTTAACCTGTTGAAGGGCTCTATGCTGAGCACCATAAAAAGAAAAGAAAGAAAGAAAGAAAGAAAGAAAGAAAGAAAGAAAGAGAAAGGACAGGTCATAGTGATGCATGCCTTTAATCCTAGAACTCGGGAGCAAAGACAGTCGAATCTACTTCCATTTAATGTCAGCCTGGTCTGTATAGGGAGCCACATAGACTTAGGGAGTTCCTGTCCCAAAGCAGAACCAAACCTCTACCTCCAGAGGGCGTTCCTTCTGCACCGAAGACTTGGGAAACAGCTTTAGTGAGGAAGAATTCATATATCATAAACTTCGCTCACATAAAGTACGCAGTTGGGTTCAGTCTTCTCCAGAGGTGTGAAACCGTTACCACAGTCGATTTTAGAACAGTTTTATCACCCCTAAAAGAGAAGCTGGGCCTGTCACACATTTCTGATCCCAGCACCCTGGGAGCTGGGACAGAAGGATCGGGAATCCAAAGTCATGGGCAGCTGAATAGAGAGCTTGAGGCCGGGTACAGTGGCACATGCTTTTAACTCCAGCACCCGGAGGGCAGAGGTAGGCTTATGTCATGAGACTGAGGCTAACCTGGTCTACGTATCAAGTTCCAGGCTCTCTGGGGCTGCACGGTGAGATTGTCAAAACAAACAAACAAAACCAACAACTTGGGCTCATTAGGTGTTACTCCCTGACACTCACTACTTTCTGTTTGGATGGATTGGCCCACCATGGACACTTCAAATGAATGGGATGACATAATTAGTGTCCTATGGTGACCAGCCACTTCCACCCCGTATCATGACTTTAAGTTTCATCCACGTCACAGTACGTGTAGTATCGTGACTCGGTTCATTTCACAGCCAAATAATATTCCATTGTACAGACAAACTTTTGTTTATGTGTTCAGCCATTGATGGATACTTGGGCTGTTTCCACCTTCTGTCCATTGTATTCAACAAGACTGACTGGTCCAGACAGGTAGGTAGGTCTTCCCTGGTACTTCTGGGAAGGCTGAGGCCCAGGCTATTCTGATACAGGAAACCCCACACGCCGTGTGACTTTAGGCTGCACACTTAGTGTGAGTGGCACCTACTGAACCCGGATGATTTTGAGTGAAGTCTTGGGTTTCTTTGCTAGGGCAGATCATCCAGCCTTAAGCCAAAGAATTGAAGTGGGCTCATGTCTGCAGGACCACGCCTCTCCGAGCAAACATTTATAAGTGGTGTGTGTGGGAGCCTTTCTCACTTCGCATCCCCTGGGAACGCCCTTCTCTCAAGCTGTAAACGAAATCTTTTGGGAGAGGCTAGTCCAATCCTGACCTTGCAGTTCTGACAAGTGATTGTTAAGGTATTTAAGGGCTGGAGAGAGGGCTTACAGGTAAGGGCATTTGTTCTTCTTACAGACAACTAGCGTTTGGTTCCCAGCACCGAAATGGAGGTTTACGACAGGGACCTAACTCCAGTTCCAGGCTATTTGGCACCCTCTTCTGGTCTCTGCAGTCAGCAGATGGAACTATAGTGCATTTTACCTAGTCAGGCAAAGCACTCAAGCACGTTAAATTAAAAAAATTTAAGTCTTTAACAATGGCAAGAGAAGGGCATTTGTGATGGATGGCTGCAAAAGTAATATATATATATATGTGTGTGTGTGTGTGTGTGTATTTTATATGAGTACACCGTAGCTGTCCTTAGACACCAGAAGAGGGCATTAGACCCCATTACAGATGGTTGTGAGCTACCATAGGGTTGCTGGGATTTGAACTCAGGACCTCTGGAAGAGCAGTCAGTGCTCTTAACCGCTGAGCCATCTCTCCAGCCCAGTAATCTTTTTAAAAAATGCAATCGTATCCTGACCTCATGTGGAGAACAGTCTCACAAGCTTACAACCTGCCCCGTTGGCTGGATTGTAATACAGATTCAACCATAGTCCAGGTCATTCTCTTCCAAACAGACCTAGCTTCCTCTGGATTTTTTTTTTTTTTTTTTTTGGTTCTTTTTTTCGGAGCTGGGGACCGAACCCAGGGCCTTGCGCTTCCTAGGCAAGCGCTCTAACCACTGAGCTAAATCCCCAACCCCTCCTCTGGATTTTCTTAAAAACTGCACAAACGTGTCAGTCACTCACAGTGAGGAACTGAAATGCAGCACGTTGGAATGTAGTCTGGCCTAGATAGGATAAGGGCAGGAAGCCACCGCTCAGCAGGTGGCAAGGAGGCTCGGGACAGGGCCACCGGCCAAAGGACAGTTTGTACCCAGGAGAAAGACTGGCTGCAGATGCTGGCCAGGTGCCTGAAGGGAAGAGGAGGCTGTTATGAGGAGAACCAGAGTCAGCCAGCGCAGGCTCTAGAACCCAGCAGGGCCAACTGAGTACTTGAGTAGGAATTTGGAAACAGTTAATTCCTGTCAGTAATTAAAATCACGGTGATGCCAGGTGGTGGTGTCACAGGCCTTTAATCCTATTTCTTGGGAGGCAGAGGCAAGTGGATCTCCGTGAGTTCAAGGCCAGCCTACAAAGTGAGTTCCAAGACAGTCAGGACTACACCGAGAAACCCTGTCTTGAAAAACCAAAAAAAAAGGGGTTGGGGATTTAGCTCAGTGGTAGAGCGCTTGCCTAGCAAACGCAAGGCCCTGGGTTCGGCCCCCAGCTCCAAAAAAAAAAAAAAGAAAAAAAAAAAAAAAAAAAAAAAAAAAGGCTGGAGAGATGGCTCAGCGGTTAAGAGCACTGACTGCTCTTCCTGAGGTCCTGAGTTCAATTCCCAGCAACCACATGGTGGCTCACAACCATCTGTCATGGGATCCGACGCCCTCTTCTGGTGTTTTGAAGACAGTGACAGTGTAATCATATAAATAAAATAAATAAATCTTAAAAAAAAAAAAGACCTGGTAAGGTAAGGAGCTAGTCGCTTTTTCAACAAGAACAGAAAAAGGCCAAAGGTGGAATTAAAGAGCCTTCATGGCTCCTGCCCTTGACCCCCCGCCCTTGGAGGCAGAGGCAGGCAGATCTCTCGAGGTTCCAACGATAAAAACCTACAAACCCTTCTGTTTCCAGATTAGGCAGAACGGCAGCTCGCTTTCTGTGCAGGGAGGGGAAGTGGCAGGTGTTTGTTACAGCTATGTTTTCCTGAGCCTTTGAATGTTTTACTCTGCCTGAGCGCCATGTGGAGCTCAGAGACAACGAGCAGGAGCCAGCTCTGTCCTCCCACAGCGTGCACCAGGGATCTCATTCACGTTACTTACGGGCAGCAGCGAGCCAACTCGCCGGCCTCCCCTTCGTATTTTTTATGTTTGAGGGGTTTGTTGTTGTTGGTTTCTTTAGTTTTGAAGGTGAGGTAGCCTTTAATACCGACACTCCGGAGGCAGAGGTGGGCGGATCTCTGGTGAGGTCAGCCAGATCTCCAGAGTGAGTTCCAGGACAGCCTGGGGCTGCAGAGTGAGAGCCTGTCTCTAAACAAACCAACCCTGAGAATGAAAAATAAAAAATAAAAACCCCAAAACCTTTGCCTTTCGAGATGGACAAAAACTATAGTGGGCTGGGGGATGGGTAGGTAAGAGAGGGCTCAGATGGCAAGGTGGCCGCTGTGGTAAGTGCTTAAACGGAATAAACAGGAATGAAACGGAGGTTCCAATTTTAAATAGGGCGGTTCTGAGAACTCCTGGGTGAGGAGCTGATGTCTGAACAAACCTCTGAAGGGAAAGAAGGCAAGATCCACGCTCTCCAGTGGCGGAAGAGATGTCCCGGCAGCTGTCCCACAAGTACCCAAGGCCTGCGGCAGTAACATGGCGCACTTTCCAGGAAAATCAGAGAAGTAAGTGTGTAGTAGCTCGGGCAAAGGCTGAATGGGGAGGCTTAGGGGGACCGGAGGAAGAGAAACGTGAAGGCGCTAGGCGGGTCTTCCAGGATCTTCTCGTTGTGAGCAGAGCAAGAATCTGCATTTGTAATATGTACGCCGTGCAACTTCCACGGAAACGGTCCCCAGAGCTTCCCTAAGATACTCAAAGCAGTCCTGAAACAAGGAACGAACAAACAAACAAAAAGGGACGTTCCCTGCCCTTAAAATTTCCCGCTACCCTGCTTTAGCAGGAAGAGGCGGGCACTGCCAGTCAGCTTTGGTGTTGCCATAACAACCTCCCAGGGCCCAGACTCACAACTCTAGCTGCCTGCTGTGAGTGAAGCCCAAGGCTGGTCTTACAGGTGAGCCCGGTGGATGTAGCGGGGAAGGAGCTCAGGAATGACCCCAGCTGTCTGTCCCCTCCCCTCCAGTGTCCACAGAGCTCTCCTTCGCTCTTTTTCTTTTTTTTTAAAGATGTATTTATTTATTATATATAACTACACTGTAGCTGTCTTCAGACACACCAGAAGAGGGCATCGGATCTCATTACAGATGGTTGTGAGCCACCATGTGGTTGCTGGGAATTGAACTCGGGACCTCTGGGAGAGCAGTTGGTGCTCTTAACCTCTGAGCCATCTCTCCAGCCCCCGCACCAACACCTTCTTTTGCTCAGCTCTCATTTATTTTATTTTTAAACTCTGTGTGTATGGGTGTGTCACCTACATGTATTTCTCTGCACAATTTGTGCAGTACTACTGGATTCCACAGAACTCGAGTTATCCACACTGTGAGTGTCTGAGTAAAGGAATCGAACCAGTCCATCCACAAAGTTTGGATGTTTAAGACACCACTTCCTCAGGGTCTCACTGCCAAGCTGACCTCAGACTCGTGGTGATTCTCTGCCCCAGCTTCCCAGCAGTTAGGATTACGGGTTGCATCACAACTCCCAGCATCTCTTTGCCCTTAGTTGAGGACCTACTATGTGCAGGCATGGGGTGCAGTGAGAAACAGAAAAACATGTGGCCCCTGTCATCTCTACTGAGAACGGGGGCCAGAGCAGGGGTGCTTTCAGAGGGTAAAGGTACTACCAAGAAGGACAGATACGATTGGTAGCCCCAGGATTCTGCCAGCAGCAAAATCCTCTCACACCACGGTTCCCCTCTCAAGGCCTCCATTCTCCATCTGAGGACCTGCCAGGAACCCAGATATCTACCCAACAATTAAAGGGCATGTGGAGAACTGACTAAGTATGGGGCTGGAGAGAGGTTCAGTGGTTAAGACCACTGTCTGAGGACCAGTAGGAAGAGTACTTGCTTGGCATGCATGAACCCCTGGGCTTGACCCTAATCACTGCATAAACCAAGCAAGATGGCTAATGCTTGCAACCCTAGCACTTGGGAGGATCACCAACTCAAGGTCATCCTGCAAAGTGAGTCTGAGGCCAGCCTGGGTTACATGAGATCCTGGCTCAAAAAAAAAAAAGTCATTCTCAGCTACATTGGGGGTTCCAGTCTAACCTGTGCTATATGAACCCCTATCAAAAACAGAGAGAGGCAGAGGGGATGAATGGATGAGTGAACTTGAGCGTGGTGGTACGCGTCTGTTATCCCAGCACTCAGGAGGCAAGAGGAATAATGCAAATTTGAGGCCAGCCTGGTCTACGTATGGAGTTCCAGGTCAGCCAGGGCTACAAGCCATAGCAAGACTCCACATTAAAAAAAAAACAAAAACAAAAACAAAAAAACCAAAAATCTTTTTTTTTGTTTTCAAAACAGGGTAAACAGCAAGGTGTGAGCCAAGCGTGGTCCCTTCTGTGGGGACAGAGGCTGCATGACTCGCACGGGTGGCAGTCACACTGTCCAACCTGGAGCACCTGGTTTTGAGGCTGACCCTGTAGGTGGATGCTGAGATCCAGTGATCTGGAACTGGCTTGAACCTTAGGCTGTTTTGATTGGCAGTACCTGTGTGTATGTGCTGCTGGCACAAGATTTAATGGGAGCCGATTTCTACAGCCTCAGAACCTATGGAGGATATAGTTGTATTTGTCGAGGGGGAACAGGGTCCCCGGGGTCTAGACAAGAACGTTTTTTATTACCTATGAGCAAACTGGAGAGAGATGGAAAGGCATGAATGTCCCTTCTGGAGAGTCTGGGGATGTGAGGAACACAGGTGGGGGCTCCCAGACATGGGGAGGCAGCCCTGAGCCACCCACTGTTTCTCTATAGAGTCTGTGGCGCCACCAGACAGAGTCATAAGGCTCAGATGTAGAAGGATGACCGGTGGGCTGAGGGCTCTGCTACTGTGTTTGTTTTGAGACACGGTCTCACCGTATAGCTAGACTTTCAGTCTGGGACAGTTAGTCACCATGGGATCAGTCTCTTTGATTCGTGGGACCTCCCCAGTTGAAAGGCAACCCCTGAGCTTCATCTGTCCCGTCTACCAGGTAGGTAGGGCAAGGGCTAACCGTGCAGTTTGTGCAGAAGGCAGCTGTCTGCCTGATACTCTCTGACACCACCATCTGACCCTTCCTACTTTGCACCTCTTTCACCAAAGTCTGTTCTGATTGGTCCTTCTAGTCATTAGGTTTGTAAGCATCATTTTTCCCAGGGGCAGCTTCTCTCCAGTGTCATCACAAACCCCGGCTTCCTATTGGTCTCCCTGGGTTCCAAAGGAATTGTGCCATCACATTCCTGACAGATGGGCTCCAGGAGAATGTAAAGCAAAGGACTGTCCTGGGTCCAGCACAGAAGGCTCCCCACCGAGGGCTGCTCACCTGCCCTGGGGACTCAGAACACACATGACCTGCCCTACTGAAACTCAGGCAGGCACTTCCCCAGGAAGCCCCAGAATCCCAAGGATACACGGGATACACTGAGCCCCTGATGCCCCTACCTCCTGCCACCACCCCTCCAACACCACAGACGCAGCCAGAATGCCAGTCACCAAATGTCCAAGAAAATCCGAGCCACTGTGGAAAGGTTGGGACCAGAAAGCCCAGAAGAATGGACTGAGACACCAAGTGTTTGCTGTGAACGGCGATCACTACGTGGGCGAATGGAAGGGCAACTTGAAACACGGTAAGCAGGGAATCCTCAAGGGATTAGTGGCCAGTGTGGGGTCAGAGTGGGTGGGTAATGCAAAATAAAACGGGCTGTACAGAACGTTAAGAACGTAAGCGATCTTGTTCCCAAGCCCCCCCGTAGTGGGTAAATGTTGACCAGGACCAGCAGAGGGCCTTCTCATGCTGTGTCTCTGAAGCCCAACTCAGCCTGACTTTAGCTGAGCAAGAGTCTAGGGACAAAAATGGGATAGGGGTCATCAGAAGCTAGCCCAAAGCTGGGGTTCTGGGGATGTGGGTCACTCTCTGTCTTCTGACAGGGTGGCTAAGCCTAGGGCTGCTTGGCAGGTGAAAAGGTCAACACCTTAAGAAAATGGCCTGCAATAGGCATTGTGGGCTTCAGACGCAGCCCAGCTCTGCAGATGCTTGCTCTGGAGAGCAAGGTCTTGGTTGGGCTTAGGACACGGGTTGGACCTGTCCAACCCCCAGAAGTAACTGGGTAACCTTGATTATTCCTGTACGTCTGGACTTTAGTCTTAACCAGCAGGGGGCGAATGGGTTCTGGTGATAAAATGCAAATCCTGATTGTGGGAGAGGAATGGAGCGGGGCGGGGAAATGACATGACCCTATTTAAAAACTCTAGTCTTGCAACTCTAGGCTTAACCACCCTCTTCTCCTGCCTTCCTGGGTTATCTACACTAGAATCCCTGAGCCGGCACTGTTAGAATCCCACTTGATCAGTTTTCTCCTCTGTTAAGTGGCAACAATGTCTCTTTATAAAGACAAGATTGGTGGGCAGGCAGCAAGATGGCTCAGAGAGTAAGGGTGCTTGCAGAGAATATGCACTGCAGACAGCCGTCACATTTCCCAAATGAGGCAACTGGGGTCCAGGGAGAAGTAACTACTCAAGAGATGGTATTAGGCTACAAAAGGCACCGGAGAGGGGAGGAGAGGGAGTAAAAGGAAGACAGTAGAGAGCAGGGTGATGTTTGAGCTGGGCAGAAAGCATGAAGATACTGTGGCCAGGCGGAGGGACATTTCATCTAAAATTTAGACCTTAAGCTGTAGAATTAGAGTTAGGGAGGACCGTATAGCTTGATTGAAGGACAGATTAGAAGTTGGTGTAGCGGGGCTGGGGATTTAACTCAGTGGTACAGCGCTTACCTAGGAAGCGCAAGGCCCTGGGTTCGGTCCCCAGCTCCGAAAAAAAGAACAAAAAGAAGTTGGTGTAGCTAGAACAGAAAGCAATGGGAGAGAAAGTGGGACAGAATGGGGTGTGGTTTTATTATATATACCTATAATCCCAGTTATTGGCTCAGGAGGCTGAGGTAGGAAGATCAAGGCTGGGCAGTGATCCTATCTCTATGACCCCTCCCCCAAAGCAAGTTGGGGTTGGGGAAGCCAGGTATGATCGTGCATTCCTGTGGTCCCCAAGTGCTTGGAAGGCAGTGTGGGAAGATCAGGAGTCCAAGTCCAGCTTCAGCTACAGAGTGAGTTCAAGGCCAGCTACAGCTACATGAGTCCTTTTCTCAAAACAAAATAAAATTTAAAAAGAGAGAAAGGAAAGAAGGAAGAAAGGAAGGAAGGAAGGAAGTAGTAGCCAGCTATGGTGGCTCATACCTTTAGTTCCAATAGTCTAGAGGCAAAGGCAGATTGATCTCTGTGAGTTCAAGGCCAGGCTGGTCTGCACGGCAAATTCCACTGCAGCTGTGGCTGCAAAATGAGACCCTGTCTCAAAAACAAAGCGAGAGAGAGAGAGAGAGAGAGAGAGAGAGAGAGAGAGAGAGAGAGAGAGAGAGAGAGAGAGAGAGAACAAGGACACTCAGATGCCTATAGAGCTAATTATATGCTCCATGTGAGTGCTTAGTGCCCATAAAGATCAGAAGAGGGCATCAGATCCCACAGAACTGGGGCTCCAGGGGTTTGTAAGCTGCCGTTTGCCTGTTGGGGACAGAACCAGGTCCTTGGCAAAGGCAGCAAGTGCTCTCAACCACTGAGCCACCTCTCCCCAAGCTCTGTCTCTCTTGGTTGCAGGACAAACATTGTTGAAAAGAAAGGGGGACAGGCTAGTCAGCACTGTGCATGCAAGCGTGTGCTGGATGAAGAGTGAGTCTGCCCTTGCCAGGGACAGCCTAGATCAAATGTTTATCTCCCAATGTGATTATCTTATTTCACAATATTTCAAATATTATTAGGCAAATGAGATAGGACTGAAGCCCTACCTGCTCTAGATTTAAAAGCCCAAGCGTTGAGCTGAAGAGATAGTTCAGCTGTTAAGAGCAAGTATTGCTTTCTGGTCTTGGTGGTGCATACCTTTAAGCCCAGCACTCAGGAGGCAGAGGTAGGTAGATCTCTGAGCTGGAGGCCAGCCTGATTTACATGGCAAGTTTTAGGCCAGCCTGTTATATACAGCGTGACCATGTCTCAAAAAACAAAACAACAACAACAAAGAAAACCAAACAAAAAAGCTGCGAACCTGTATTCAGTTCCCAGCACCCACATTCAGTGACTCACAGTCATCTAGAACTTCAGCCCCGGGGGTTATAGCGCCCTCTTCTGGCCGCTGTAGGTACTACATTCACATAGCATAGTCACACAGACACCTAAAACTAAATGTTTAAAAACAAACATTCTTTTATAAATAAAATGTAAAGTACAAGAGCTAGAAAGGTTAGGCTTGCTTAGGTCTCAGGTTTCTATTGTTGTGATAAATACCACGACCTAAAGCAACTCGGAGAGGAAAGGGTTTATTTTGGTTTATACTTCCACATTAAGGTTCATCATCAAAGAGACTCAGGGCAAGAGTTCAAGGCAGGAACCGGGAGGCAGGAGCTGATACAGAGGCCATGGGGCAGTTCTGCTTCCCGACTTGCTCTTCATGGCTTGCTCACCCTGCTGTGCTGTCTTCTTTTAGATTTACTTATTTTATGTGTGTATTTTGCTCGTGTGTATGTGTGTGTGTGTGTGTGTGTGTGTGTGTGTGTGTGTTTGTTTGTGTGCACCATTTTTATGTCTATGGATGGTTGTAAGCAAAGTGCAGGAAACTGAACCCTGATACTCTGTAAGGACAGCAAGAGTTCCCAACCATTGAGCCATCTTTCCAGCCACCTCTGTCAGCGCCGACAAGGTACTGAGAAACAGGTGTAGTCGTGCGTGGAAAAACCGGCTAACGCCCTCAGGAACAAAGAAAGAGGAACAAAAGACAGGAACTGATGATTGCCCAGGTGTACCACCCAGGCATGTTGCTTCAGGGACAGAGTGTTCCTTTGTTAGGAACAAAAGGTTTCCACACACATCAGCAAGGCTTC
>NC_046169.1:30785620-30853120 GCF_011064425.1 Rattus rattus
CTCCAAATGTAACATTTATGTTTCTAAGAAGACAGGTGAGTAGAGACTGGCTGTAATCAGAGTTGGGTGGCTGATCCTACGGGGTATAAAATATCCTTCTGATGGCTGTATAGAGGGTGTGTGGAAGTGGGGCCAGAGATAAGAGGACCAGAAAAGAGAAATTATGCGGGCGGTATTCAGGCGGTGCAGAAATGAACTGAAATATGCAGCTAGAATTCTTTGACCTCTGCTAGGAGAGCAGGAGGAGACTCAGGAGTGAGAATTGGCAAATAGTGGGACACCTTCCTGCTTTCAGGGCTATGGGATCCAGTTTTTCGGACCCAAGGAGTATTATGAGGGTGAGTGGTGTAGCAACCAGCGCAGCGGGTGGGGACGCATGTACTACAACCACGGAGACATCTACGAAGGCCAATGGAAGAACGACAAGCCTGACGGGGAGGGCATGTTGCGGCTGAGTGAGTGCCCCGCCCCATGAAACCACGCCCCAAGGCTTCCTGGCCCCGCCCCATCCCGGAAAGATCTCCTCCCACACTCGCTGCCCCACCAGCCATAATACCTGTTCCATAATACCTGTCTTGTTGGCCCTGAAAAAGTGAGATTCCGACTTTTCAATGAGATCCAACTAAGCTGAGGTCATGGATCAGCTGGGAGGGCAGAGGCAGTCAAGTCTATATGTCTGTATTGAAGTCCCTATCCTCTGCAAGGAGCCTGCCTTCAGTGAGCCTCCACTGAGCATAAACTGGATTTAGAGAGCTCTTGCTAAGCAGAGCAAATGTTCCAGGAGCTTCTCATGGTCTGGACTTTGGGCGAGCCTGCAGGAATTCAGATCCTGGTGGGAGCTGGGGCTAGCTCTGGGACGCCGGGCAAATGTCTAGTTTAGTTTAGTAGTTTTTAGTGTGAGGGCCTTTGAGTCGGCTCGGCGGGTAACTCACTCAATGGTAAGTTGGGCTTCCAAACAGATCTGACCACCTGAGTTTGATCCTGGGTCCCACAAGGTAGGAGGAGAGAACCAATTCCCCCAGACTTGTCCTCTTACCCCTACATGTGTGTTACACATGCACCATGGCATGCAAGTACTGGCATTTAACACAACCACACTAAAAAAATAAATAAATAAATGTGGGAGGTGATCAAGGTCCCTAACACTCGGTATCAGTGACAACATTGCTTCCACTTAGAGACCAGCTAGGGGGTGAAATGCTTGGGGGGGGCGGGGGGGAACCAAACCAAACCATCCAAACAAACTTTACATGGCTTTAATCTCAGTACTTGGGAAGCAGAGGGAGGTGGAGCTCTGAATTCTTGATTTACATAGGGAGTTTCAGGCCAAGGCCTGGGGGTGTGGAGCAGTTGCCTAGCAGGCTCAAAGTTTCTTGCTGCCAGGAGCAAAAAAACAAAATAACAAAGTAACAAAAAAAAACAACAACAACAACAACAACAACAACAACAACAAAACCTCCCACCATAAACTACAGCTAGTGTTGCAGCTCAGAGGCAGAAGTGCCGAGAGTGAGCATGCGCCAAGTTCTGTCTCCAACATCAAAAAATCAAATCTCTCTCACCCCCCCGCCCCCTCCCCCTCTCCCTGGTTTTCCTCCGTGTAGCCCTGGAACTCTCTTGGTAGACAAGGATGGACTAGAACTCAGAGATCCACTTACCTCTGCCTTCTGATTGCTGGGATCAAAGGCCTAGGCCACCATGACTGGCAGAATAAAATCTCTGGAATTGGTTGAAGCGATGTTTTAAGGACACTGCACCTCCTCTCAGAGAGCTCACTGGTCAGCAGCTAGGACCAGTGAGGTCCAGCCCAATGTCCCAGCTGCTTCCCTGTTCCTAGCACCCATGCTTTCCTGTCTAGAGAACGGGAACCGGTATGAAGGCAGCTGGGAGAGAGGCATGAAGAACGGGCACGGGCGTTTCTTTCACCTGGACCATGGCCAGCTGTTTGAAGGCTTCTGGGTGGACAACGTGGCCAAGTGTGGCACCATGATCGACTTTGGCCGGGATGAGGCTCCAGAACCCACCCAGTTCCCCATTCCTGAGGTGGGTAGTCCTCCTGGAGTCCTGAAACCAGAGAGACAGAAACCAGCCTCCTGGCTCCACATGTCAGGGGGCTGGAGAGGTTCTGTTTTCTTTTTTTTTTTTTTTTCCAGAGCTGGGGACCGAACCCAGGGCCTTGCGCTTCCTAGGCAAGCGCTCTACCACTGAGCTAAATCCCCAGCCCCGAGGTTCTGTTTTCAAGCATCTCTAGCAAGGCAGCTTGGGGGCTTCCCATGCTCCTTACCCCAACCAAACGGTCCCCTCGCCCCTGCTTCCCCCCCAGGTGGAGATTCTAGACCCAGACGGTGTGCTGAAGGAAGCATTAGATAAACTGAAGAAGCCTGAGGAAGAAGAGGACTGATGCCAGGTGAGAAGACGCGGCTGTCTGTCACCTCTGAGAAAGCTGAGACCTCTCTGAACAAACAGTGCCGATCATCTGGTACCACTGATGGGCGCAGAGCAAGATCCAAGAGGGTGTGTTTCTTGCCTCCCCCAATCCAGCTTTTCCTTCTTGGTTACTCCTCTTTGAAATTCGTGTGCCTAGATAACCCAGTGCATTCCAGCCCTGCCTAGTTTGCCTCCATTTTGTTCTTAGCCTCCCGGGGCGAGCTGCAGTCAGGTGATTGGTTAGTCCCTTCTAAAGGACGTTGAAGGAGGCTGTGGTCCTTGGGCTGTCTTGATAGTTGTTTGTGGGAGCTTGTCCTTGAGGGTGGCTCTGAGGCCTTATGGCGAGGGTGTTGGTGGTTGTTTCTAATCCTTAACTCCGACATCATCCCCACCTGTGCAGAGATCGAACTGAGGCTCAGGAGAATCTCTAGCCCTTGTCACCAAACTGCTCAGACCGGTGCACCTCCTGCAGAAGGAGCACGCAGTGACTCTGGGCACGCCCTTGGCTCCCTCAGAGGGCACCCACTCCTCCAGACGCTAGGTTATTCTTGGCCACTGGAGGTGGGGTCTTTACACTAGCTTATTCTTGGCCAGTGGAGGTAAGGTATTGCTTCTCCCTGGCTGGTCTTGGGGACCCACTTGCCCAAAGCCTTTGCCCCTGTGGCTTTATATCAGTGTGCATGAAAATAAAGAAGGTGATGGCCTTAATCCAAGGGACTATAGCTTGAGCAGGGGTGGGCAGGGTCTGAGGGACGGGAAAGACAGCCTCACCAACTATGTAGATTTTTTTCCCCTTGTGTCTGTGACAGGGGGACTTGAGGGTGCAAGGCAGAGGAGCAAGGAAGTGGTTTCAATTCTACTGCCCGAGCTAACCCAGAGAGGAGAGTGAGCCTGCACTCTGCCATCATGCCCACCGAGACTTGAGATTTAAACATGTTCTCACCTCCTTAGCCTAACCCAAGAATCCCGAGAGAGCTTTAAAAACTATAAGCATGGGGTTGGGGATTTAGCTCAGTGGTAGAGTGCTTGCCTAGGAAGCCCAAGGCCCTGGGTTCGGTCCCCAGCTCCGAAAAAAAAAAAAAAAGAAAAAAAATTAAAAAAAACAAAAAACAAAAAACAAAAAACTATAAGCACCCAGGGCCATCATGGTGGCCTGTGCCTTAAATACAGGTACTTGGGAAGCAGAGGTAGGTGGTAGATCTCTGAGTTTGAGGCCAGCCTGGTCTATACAATGAGTGTGTGTGTGTGTGTGTGTGTGTGTGTGTGTGTGTGTGTGTGTGTGTATACACACACATACATATATATATTTTAAGAATTTTTTATTTATTTCATGTATATAAGTACATTGTAGCTGTCTTCAGACACACTAGAAGAGGGTCTTGGATCCCATTACAGATGGTTGTGAGCCACCATGTGGTTGCTGGGAATTGAACTCAGGACCTCTGGAAGAGCAGAGCAGTCAGTGCTCTTAACCGCTGAGCCATCTCTCCAGCCCCCCAGATCTATATATTCTCTTAAATTATTTTTGTGTGTTTGGATGTTTTGTCTGCACATATGTCCACGTACTAGGTACATGTCTGGTGCCCAAGAAGGTGTTATAGATACTTGTGAGCTGCCACTTGGGTGCAGGGAATCAAAACAGGGTCCTCTGGCAGACCAGCAAATGCTCTTAACTGCTGAGCCACGAATCCAGCCCAGAGCTCTATACTCTTAGGGAGTGGAGGTGTATGTATGGACTGTTACTTGGCATGGTGGTGTCTCTCATCCTAGCACTTGGGAGGCAAAGGCGGGCGATCTCTTCAGCCTGGTCTATGTGGATACCGTGCTTCACAAAGGGATGGGGGAACGAGGATACTCTTGTCTATTTATAAAAGCACAAAAAACGGCAACGGTAGTCACTTCCGGAGACAGCAACCGGGGACAGGAATGGAGTCCAACATTGTACTGTTGGAACTGGGAGCAAGTGGATAATCTGTGTCCAAAATAAAAGCGATGCTGGAGTGGAGAGGCTGTTCTTTATTGTCTACGTTGGCGCTGGGATTGGACACGCAGCCTGGCGTAGGCTAAGCAAATGCTCTACCACTGAGCTACCCCTCAGCTGAGGCTGGGCTCTTGAGTATTTACTCAAGTTTGCCTGGGTACTTGTTAGAAATAGATTCCGGAGATCGACGTGTCAACCTGGATCAGAAGCTCATGGGCGATGGTGGTATTGGGGTACCTACCTCCCACAGGCCAGCCTGGTAGTTCTCAACCCCCGACATATTCAGGAAACATGTCAAGACTTGAGAATCACCGCCCAGGAATAACTCCAACAGGAGCCTGGGCTGCTGCAGAAGCAGGAAGGTGGTTCAACATGTCAGCAGTATTCAGGCTCCTCTGGGGAGCACCGGTTGCCCCTAGGGACCCCTTCCCAGTTGTACATAGTGTCTCTCACAGGATGGTGCTGGTGTGTAAAATGCTAGGGTGCAGGGTAGATGGGGAATGATGGGAGAGGGATGAGTATTAGGCCCCTAGACTACTTCAGTGGGGTCTAAGGGGACAGCATGGTGGAGGATGTTTGCTTATGCCTGATGCACCACATGGTTTGAGTCTCAGCACCGTCAGAAAGAAAGCAAACAAAATTGCTTTATATACTGGGGTTCTGGGACAGACAGACACCTCCAAGTCAAGGCCTGTGGGAGTCAGGCGATGAGTTTTTTTGTTTTTTTTGTTTTTTCTTTTTAAGTTATATTTACTGTGTGTGACTCTGTGTGTACAAGTTCCACGTTGTATGTGTGGAGGACAGAGGATAACTACCAACTGACTCTCTCCGCCTATCCTGCAGGTTCTGGGAAATCGGGTCGTGTCAAACTTCCGGTATAGCCCTGGTTGTCCTGGAACCGGCTCTGTAAAACAGGCTGGGTTTGAACTCAGAGATCTGCCTGAGCCCCGATTGCTGGGATTACAAAGTGTGAACTACCACCGTCAGGCTTTGGGGCGGGTTCCTTTATCTGCTGAGCCATCTTCAGAGGGGGTAGTTCAGAGGGGCCCTGTGCGAGGCAAGAGGGTGTGGTGGGAAGTGTAGCAAGGACAGGCCGTGAGTAATGGTACCTGCTCACTGGAGGTCTGCAAGATAGGCCCAGTGCCCCTGGAACTTCCCAATCTCCCAGCAATGCCAGAATCTGCCCAGGGAAGAGTCTTTCGAGGCCCTGGGCTCCGAGCCACGTTCCGGGTTTGAGTCCTCGCAAGTTACTAGTGAGAGTTAATCTTCACTGTCAACTTGACTGGATTAGGAAAAGCCCCGGGGATTAATAAAGCACCTCTGGGACTCTGCGAGCATTTCCAAAGGCGATTAGCTCACAAGGCCTCTGACCTAATCAATGGCAGGGTCTCATTCCTCTGTGGCTCACAGGACAGCGTTATTGGGAGGTGATGATACCTGGGGGGCGGGGCTTGACGGGGAGGGCGCCGTATCTTGGTTGGGTTACTTCCCACATCCCCATGTTTGACTCTTGGCTGCCATGACATGGATCTACCCCCATTCCCTCTCCATCACGATGAAGTAACATCTCCGAGATCTGCTACCTTAACTTTCTTGAGCGTTAACTTTGTTTTGCTGCACAGTGATGGCCGTGCATTCTGAGAGGAATGGGGAGAGTGGAAAGAACACTGCAGCACACACGCGCGCGCGCGCACACACACACACACACACACACACACACACACACACACACACACACACACAATGGCTAACTAGTCCTACTTTGTTGTTCCTCCTGGGATATTCATGCCGAAATGCACAATCTGATTATAACCATGAAAAAAATACCTCAACTATAAGGCACTCTGTAAAACCATAGGTTTCACTGCTTCAGGAAAACAACAAAAACAAAACAAAACAAATTAATATCTGGGCTGGACAGATGGCTCAAGACGGCTCAGGGATAAAGCACTGGTTGACCCCACAGAAGACCCTACCACCCATGGTAGCTGACAACTACCTGTGTCCAGTTCTCAGGGGATGGGACAGCCTCTTCTGGCCATCATAGGCACTGAGCATACATGCACGTGATACACACACATACGTGCAGACACTCACAAATACACATTTTCAGAAACGTTAATGAGGAGATGGGAACGGTAGCTCATTTCCTGGAGACCCTCGGCAGCGTTCAGGTGGCTCTGAGTTTGTTCCCTAGTTCTGCGAGACACTTGGTGTGGCTGTGTGTACCTGTAAGCCCAGAACTTGGGAGTTGGGGGGATCTTAGTAGTTCAAGGTAATCCTCTACTACATAGCAAGTCTGAGGCTAGCCTGGGCTACATTCGGCTATCTCAATAAAATCTCCAAAGGTTGGTATTTGAAAAGACAAAAGCCACGCAAAGTGTTCCAAATTAAAGTAGTGCCAACTCATTACTACCAATGGAGGAGAGGGATGGCTTATAAAGGGTGTTCCCAGGGTGAGTAGGAAAACGAACATGAGTTATCAGGTAGGAACTGCAATATCCACTTTCTAGTGATTTAGACAGCACAAAGCCCTTTGCCTAGCATAGAAGTAGCCCTTGATTCAACTACTGGCACCCAATAAAGAGAACACGTAGCACCACTGTTAACTCCAACACGTGGGATGTGGATGTTCCTGAAAGACCAAGGCTAGCCTGGGCTACATAAAATCCTATTCTCAGGAGTTGTGGCTCTATGTAAGGCAATATCCTTGGTTTGAGCTAACAAGGATTATCTGTGGCCAGGTGGTGGTGGCCCACGCCTTTTTTTTTCTTTCTTTTTTTTTTTTTTGGTTCTTTTTTTTCGGAGCTGGGGACCGAACCCAGGGCCTTGCGCTTCCTAGGCAAGCGCTCTACCACTGAGCTAAATCCCCAACCCCCACGCTTTTTCATCTTAGCACTTGGGAGTGGATTCTGTGTAAGTCTGAGGCCAGCCTGGTCTACAGAGTAAGTTCCAAGACAGACAGAACTACACAGAGAAACCCTGTCTTGAAAAACAAACAAAAAAAGAAGAAAAAAAAGTCCTGACCATGTCTGTAAACCACATGCCTTCCCAGGACCCATGAAGGCCAGGCCAGAAGCCATTGGATCACCTGGATCTGACATTACAGATGCTTGTGGGCTGCAACTGGGATATTAGGTATGAAACCTGGGTCTTCTGGAAGAGCAGCTGAATGCTCTTAAATACTGAGCCATCTCTCCTGCCCTGCAAAATATGTAGTCTTTAAACTCAATGACACCTAATACAATGTAATGTCTTAATCACATAAAAATATTGTGACTGGAGGTTTGCAGGAACTGAATTTCCCCTAGAAACAGTGGCTCAGTATGTTTTCTGGGGACCTTGTAGACTGTAACTACCTCCAAAAGAAACAACAAGGTACACATTTTAATTACTATCCCTGAAGGTTTCTTTTGAGTAGAAATTTTCCAAGTGAAGTTACAGGTCTTGGAGTGGAACTCAGTGGGAGAAGGCCTTGGCAGTTTCCTGGGTTCTATCCCCAGCAACATAGTTTTTGTAGAGTTGTAGGACTAATCCCAGGGTTAGTGTTTAGTCCCCAAACCCCTTCCTCTCAATTTTTAAGAAGTGTTTAGTGACTCACCTGACTGGGACATCCTATTAGGCCGTACAGACCCAACAAACACAGGCATGAGGAAGAGGTGTCCCTTATGAATATACTTTATGCGTTATGTTATACAGATACAAGTGTGCACACACGCAGAGGAGACACACACACAGACACACACACATACACACACAGGTGGGTGAGTGCGCGAGCGCGCGCGCGCACACACACACACACACACACACACACACACACACACACACACACACACACACACACGGCTAAGTAGTAAGGAGGTTCAGGACAGGACAGGAAGCATCCGGGTGGCACTGGTGCAGGGGAGGAGAAGGGACAAAGAGAGCAACTGTCCCCATTCCACCCCCCCACCCCCCCACATCCTACCAGGAGGGGGACGGAGAGCTGGAAGAACAGGGAGTGCTTATTCTCAAAGAAGAAAATCTCAAAGTGCAGCGATTTTTTTTTTTTTTTTTTTTTTTTTTTAAAAGCCTCTTCCTTCCACACTCTGCCCTGGTGAAGCCAGCCGCCCGCACGAGCCCGTCCTCCAGACTGGGCCAGGACAAGGTCATGGGGAAGGGCATAAGGCCAAGGCCTCAAAGGGCCAGTGGGAAGGTGAGGACTTAGGCATAGTGGGTGCCCGGTGTTAGAGAATGGTCCCCTCTGTGGTCCAGCTGGTCCTGCAAGCGGGCAAACTCGGCCAGCTCGTTGAGCTCCTGGAACTGTCGGTCCGTCTTATGGCTGACCAGTGAGCGGTAGAAGTGAACGGCAAAGACGATAAACACCAGGCCACAGGGGACCATGATGGCAGTGGAGGCGATGGCAGCCGCCTCACCCGGGGTGATGCCACCGTTGTTGCTGCTGTTGGCGGCGACGACGGCCGGTTCGGTGGGTGGCTTGGTGGGGCTTGGCTGTCCCGCCTGCCTCTTGAGCGGTAAGAACTTCACCCAGCAGAGCAGCACGACTTCGGCCAGGAAAAGCAGCGTCCCGATGACGGTGGAGAAGGCCCAAGCCAGCTCGATGTGGCGGTGCATGCGCTCGTGCGGCGACTCCTTGACGGAGTTGAGGTTGTGGACGTTGCTCACAGCCTCGATGTTGGGCAGGATGCAGGTACTGATCATGAGGGCGAACAGGTGCACGGCCACCAGCACTGTGGTGCAGGCGCTGAAGACGATGAGTAACCCTGGCGGGTAGTCATGATCCGTGTCCAGCTGGACTTCCACCATCGCTACCTAGGGGGGGGGGAACGCGTAAGTGAATGGCACGCTCAATCCCCTAGTCCTCTTCCCGTTAGATCGGTCACCTGGCCTCTGAGTCTCGGCTTCAGCCCTAAAGCCTGCCCGCCCTCTCTGGCGGTGAGGAGAGCACGCATGAATCTTATCATCTGTGTGTCCTTAGGAAGTTAGTGTCTCCTAGCCCTTCTAGAAAATAGGCATGACCCACTGATTCACTGAATTATTTTAACAAGTGAGAGTTCTTGGTGTACAGTAAATACCTTTCTTTTTTATTTTTTTTTTTAAATTTTTTATTTAAGGTTTATTTATTTATCATATAAAGTACACTGTAGCTGTCTTCCGACATACCAGAAGAGGGCATCAGATCCATTTACAGATGGTTGTGAGCCACCATGTGGTTGCTGGGAATTGAACTCAGGACCTGTGGAAGAGCAGTCAGTGCTCTTTTTTTTTTTTTTTTTTTTTTCTGGAGCTGGGGACCGAACCCAGGGCCTTGCGCTTCCTAGGTAAGCGCTCTACCACTGAGCTAAATCCCCAGCCCCCAGTCAGTGCTCTTAACCGCTGAGCCATCGCTCCAGCCCCAGCAAACACCTTTCAATTGGGAACACTACCTCTGCCAATCATGAATAGTCAAGGCGGGAAGTTAGGTAGATTGTGCACATTGTAAATTTCTTTTTTCTCGAGACAGGGTCTCTCTGTGTACCCTTCCCTGGTTGTCCTAGACCTTGCTCTGTAGACCGGGCTGGCCTCGAACTCCGATATCTGCCTGCCTCTGCCTTGGGAGGCAGGTCTTTCCTTCTACCATGTAGGTCCTAGGGAGCAAACCCAAAGTCAATTTTAGCAGTGGACACCTTTTACCTGCTTAACTATCTCTCTAGACCAAGAAAAATGAAAGAGACATTAAAATTTTTAAAAATCGGCTAGAGAGATGGCTCAGCGGTTAAGAGCACTGACTGCTCTTCAGAGGTCCTGAGTTCAATTCCAGCAACCACATGGTGGCTCACAACCATCTGTAATGGGATCTGATGCCCTCTTCTGGTGTGTCTGAAAACTGCTATAATGTACTCCTATAAATAAAATAAATAAATCTTTTTTTTTTTTTTTAAGATTTATTCGTTTATTATATATAAGTACCCTGTAGCTGTCTTCAGACACTAGAAGAGGGCATCAGATCTCTTTACAGATGGTTGTGAGCCACCATGTGGTTGCTGGGATTTGAACTCAGGACCTCTGGAAGAGTAGTCGGGTGCTCTTAACCGCTGAGCCATCTCTCCAGCCCAAATAAATAAATCTTTAAAAAAAACTTAACAAATCAACTTTCAACCGGTGGTGGTACAGGCCTTTAATCCCAGCACTCAAGAGAAGAGGCAGGTGGATCTCTGAGTTCCAGGTCAGTCAGGTCTACAGAGCAAGTTCTAGGACAGCCAGGACTATACAGAGAAAAGCCAAAACCAACAAAAATGAACTACCAACCACAATCCCACTCTCTCACACCTCACAGGACTCAATTTCCTGTCCCACGCTGAGGATGAGGACACGGACTCGGTTAGAGAAGTGAAGACCTTCCCATGTCATATCCAGGTCCTTTCTGAGAACAGAGTACACAGCCGACAGGGAACTGAGAGGCTTCTCAGAACAGACAGGCTCAACCCAGTGTCAGCTGTGTCTTGGCTGGCTGGGTGCCAGCAAGCCCTAAGGCATCTCCTCCTCCAGCCCCAGGGCTCACATACCCTGGCTGCTCCCCAGTTCCTGGAGACTTGAGGATTTGGGGTCACCGGGGGCATAATCTGGATCTGACACCTGCTCTGTACACTTGGGTCTTGCAAATCACCCTCATGCAAAGGAGCCGACTCATCAGATTTCTGCCAGGAACAGCAGGCATTTGGGGACATTGGACAAGGGTCAAGGACAGCAAGGAAACAGGGAAAATGACATTACCATTAAGGGAGGCTGGGGACTGTACCTAGGTGGACAGACACTTACCGCCCATGCGTGAAACCCCTCTATCAGTCCCCAACACCGAAAGAAACTGTGTGGTAGCTCACGCCTGTAATCTCGGCGCTGCGAAAGGAGAAGCAAGAGGACCACAAGTTCAAAGCCACCCTCGGCTACACGATGAGTTCGAGGACAGACCAAAATGGTAATAATTGCCATGGATGGAGGCTGTTATTCCATGCCAAATACCTGCTGCGTGGGGGGCACAGTAAAAATGGGTCCTATCACTCACTGCTCCGTTTAAAACCTTCACACCCATCCCAGTCTACCTGAAACTCTCCAGTTCTTACCCTCCTCCTTCTGTGAGGCAGGCTCAGCTCGAGAGAAGTGGGTCAATAGTACAGGAGACCTGGCTCTCAAGCCAGAGCCATCCCACGTCTCACTCTAGAGCTTTGGCCCAGACCCAACCCTCTCAGTTAGATGGACGGGTGGTACTAGAGACAGAAGAGAGAGTCTGTGGAAAGGAACGGGAGTCTGCATTAAAACAACCCGGTTAATATATCCCTAAGACTTTTCAGAACATTTCAATGGGGCTTTCGTCGGGATCGGGGATTTAGCTCAGTGGTAAGAGTGCTTGCCTAGCAAGCGCAAGGCCCTGGGTTCGGTCCTCAACTCCGAAGGGGAGAAAAAAAAAAAGGCTTTTGCCCAAGAATTGCCACAGCCATCAAGAGTAAGGATGCTTCGGCCTGAGAATTTACAAAATGGTTCGAGTTCATGTAAATTTGGGGCAGTGCCATGAGAATGTTGACGGTTGTTTAAGATTCCCTGGTGGCCTAATTAATGCCAACCCTGAGACTTCTCCTGAGCCCATGCGGGCAAGGGAGCTGGGCAACTCGGCAACATGCGGGCGAGGGACATGGGACAGCAAAGGCAAGGCACATCTGACACACTCTCCCCCACAACCTGGAGAAGGTGGGTACCTTCAGCAGCTGCAGCACCTCTGGCTACTTCCCCACCCCCATGCTGTCCCAGAACCTGAAACCTGAGAAAGGCCAAGCCGGAGAGCATGGTGGAGCAGCCCCTGGTCCCCTTGCTCTTATCCAATGGAGTGGAGTCCAATGTGCAGGGCTGGTCTGTGGGTCCCACATTGGGGAGTTGTTTATGGCTGGTCTGTGTACGTCCCTGGACCCCAGTGACCTCCAAGTGACATACTGTCCCCTCCGTAGAACTTTAACCACAGAACCACAATGCAAGCTGAAAGTAAAACCTAGCGGACCCCTAGGCAAGTATTTAAAATCTCTGACACCCCAATTTTTGCATCCGTAAAATGGGAGGCCTGCTTACGAGAGTTATGAAGTTTGAGAGTTAATAAACACAAAGTGTTCTTTAAATGTGACCGGACACGTGATACATTTAGAGTATCAACTCCTTTTTTTGTCTGATCCGGTTTCTCTATATAGCCCTGGCTGTCCTAGAACTCATAGTGTAGACCGGGCTGGCCTCGAACCTTCCAGCTTCTGCCTCCCGAGTGCTGGGATCAAAGATGTCCAAGACCACTGCCCAGCACGATGATCCTCATTAGTGATTCCCACTGGAGCAGTGGTCGCTGCTCAGCAGGAACATGCTAGCCTAGTGTGGTGAGGGCCTGGGCTTCCATGCACACACACACACACACACACACACACCACACAAATGCATAGACACAGACAGACAGGCAGACACACACACATACTCGTTCACTCACTACTCAATTTCAAATAAGGAAACGGAGTCTCAGAAATGAGATCAATTATAGCGCGGTAGCTATCCTGCTCTGGGATAGGGTGGGGAGACTCACAGCCACTCTAAAGCCTGTGTATAATGGTGTGGCTTTTCACATGGTGGCCGAGGTTAAATGAGGTTTTGATGTGTAAACGTTTAGCACAGACTCAGCCACTGGAGAAGCTCAATAAATCTTAGTTAAAAGGAAAACAAGGAGCTAGAAGTGGAAAAGAAACAGTAACCTCGGCCCGCACCGCTCTTCCTCATTCAGGCCATACAGCTCCTTCTGAGGCAATGCTAGCTCCCAGTGTGGGCATCAGGGCCAAGTACTCTACCCAAGACCTGTGGGCGAGTGAGCATCTCTGCAGGCCAGCAGCACCAGGGCCATAAAACCCAGCTGAGGCACATATGGTCTGGGTACCCTAACATGCTGAGCTGAGGGAAGGCTGAGCTTTCCACGGAAGAGGAAGGACCGGCTGCTGTGCTCCGGAAGAAACCCTATTACCCTCATCTACGATTCCTGGAAGTCCAACCACACAGGCTGGGTGTATGCACCACTGCCCCAGATAAGACCAGGTTCAGTGCCACAGGGCTGCGTACAAGAAATGACTCTGGCCAGGATGGTGGTGGTACACCCCTTTAATCCCAATACTAAGGAGGCAGAAGCGGGAGGATCTGAAGGCTAGCCTGATCTACAAAATGGCTTCTAGGACAGCCAAGGTGACACCAAAAAAACCCTGTCTTGAAAAACAACAGGGCTGGAGAGATGGCTCAGCGGTTATGGGCACTGACTGCTCTTCCAAAGGTCCTGAGTTCAATTCCCAGCAACCACATGGTGGCTCACAACCATCTGTAATGAAATCTGATGCCCTCTTCTGGTGTGATATATATTATATATGAATAAATAAATCTTAAAAAAAAAAGAAAAACAAAACAAAGCAAAAAAAGAAAAGAAAAACCAATTCTGAACAAGAGGTAAGGGACGGCTATTATAATCATGAACCCCGATGAAAACTATTCACAGCCATTTAAAGGTCTTCTTCCAGAATGATTCCCACCAGGGATCTGTCCCGCACACTGGGAGAGCAAAGTCAGGGGAGCCCTGGCAGAACCTAGCAGCTGACGTCCAGGGCCCCAGCCGTGTCCCAGAGAGATCGTATCAGATTAGATTGCATGCAGCTTCACAAGGTAAATATAGCCAGGGGCAGGACTCTTTGCCCAAAATAAACAGCTCCTAGTCAGCCAGCAAGCCTCCACCAACCCGGCTGTACAGGGCCTGACAGAACAGAAGGGTCAGACCACGGGCCTCAAATCACACCAACCTACAGATCCTTGAAGGAGATACTGGGCATCTTAAGTCTGAAGTAGGGGCTAACGATGATTGATCCTGCTGGGCGGTGGTGGCCCACGCCTGTAATTCAAACACTCAGGAGGCAGAGACAGGTAGGTCTCCAGGTTCGAGGCCAGCCTGGTCTACATAGTAAATTCAGGCCAGCCTGGTGAGTTCCGGGACAGCCAGGGAGACACAAAGAAACCTTGTCTCAGAGGGGAAAATAAAAAAAAAAAAAAACAGATTATTGATCCTGTGGAAGGCAAGGCCTAGCTGACCTCCTGGTCAGACATGTGGCCCCCACTTGAATATCAACCACCTATACTTTCCTGCTAGGCTCCATGGACCCCCTGCACACCTGCATCCTGGTAATCCAGACACTTTTTGGAGAACTCCTCGCCCCTTGCTGTGCCCAATTCCCCGAACCATTACACGGGGAAACAAAGCTCTCTTCTCCCCAGCTCTTCCTGTTCCCCCTTCTGAGACAGTCAACAGCTACAGCCTTGGGTAGACCCCCTCAAGCCTCAGTCACATGGGGTTCACTGGACTGTCTGGATTTGCTAACTCCATTCCAAATGCAGGCCATCTATCTAGTGAGAGAGATCTGAATCCAGCCCCGTGGTTTACAGACTCTCTTGACCACGGCAGTCCAGTACTCCAAATGTTCCTAAAAATAGATGTGCACCCTTTTATGAAACAAACAAAAGTCTCACTAAACACCACGTATTCTTGAAGCCTGCCAATGCGGTCTATTCTTATGAGCCTGCGCTCGCTCCCCCTACACCCCCCTGCTTTGGTTTAAGTATTAAAATTTTTATTGAGAATTCCTGGGAAGGTGGTTATCTCCTCCCCTTCTGAAGAGACAAGACTGTAGGAAATCACTGGGAAACCAAACACTGTTCCAACCTGCCCTGGGCCAATAAAGGGAAGAAGCCACCAGCCCTCTTAAAGGACTGGTCTTCAGTCTTCCTTAATCCAAGAGGGCAGGTGCAGGGGGATCGCCACTCGGTCCTTGGGTCAGGGTGAGGTGTGCCTAGCCTCTAGCTGACTGGAGGAGATGCCTTCACTTTTCTGGAGGTGGAGATCCCGATGTCTACACTCACTGTTTTGAGGCAGGGTCTACTGTGTAGCTCTGGCTGCCCTGGAACTCACTATGTAGACCAGGCTGGCCTTGAACTCACAGAGATCCACTCGTCTTTGCCTCCTGAGTGCTGGGATAAAGGCGTGCACCCCCACCCCCACATTTATTTCTGACCCCTAATGAGTAAAGGTTTGATTCTGCGGATTGAGCACTGTGGGGTCCCCGTCCAGACACCGAGACCCATTTGGTGTTTTATCCCGTCTGTCTCCCTTCACACCTTTAATTTGGTGACTTTTTTTTTTTAATCTTTACTTTCTTATTTTATGTGCATCTTACCTGAACATATGCTATATACACGCCTAGTGGCCCCCAAGGTCAGAAGAGGGTGTTGCACCCCGAGAACGGGACATAATGGATGGCTGTGAGCAGCCATGTGGGTGCCGGGACTCGAAGCCGGGTCCCCTATAAGAGCATGGAGGGTTTCTCACCACCGAGCCAAGTCTCCAGCACCCGTTCTTAGTTGTTTTGGAGACAAGACCTGACGATGGAGCTCAGGGAGGCTTCAAACTCCTGGTTCTCCCAGTCTTGGCTTCCGGTGTGCAACCCTGGTGCTTTCCTTTTACTTTCTGGTGCTGGGATTCAAACCTGGGGCCTTGTGCATGGTCTACAGCTGAGCTAAATCCCGAAGCGTCCCTAGAACTGTTCTGTGGTGTCAAGCACGTGCAGGAGAACAAGACCTGCTTTTTTTTTTTCTCTTTTTCGAGAGAGAGTCTTCCGTTCGCAGACTGGCCCCATGCTTACGGTGTAGCCAAGGGTGACCTTGAGCCTCTGACCTTCTGCCTCAACCTCCCAAGAACTGGAATGGCAGATTTAAATCCCGATGCCTGCCTTTTTTTTTCAAGACAAGACTTTTCTGTGTAGCCCTGGCTGTCCTGGAACCCGCTCTGCCTTCCTATGCCTCAGCTGCTGGGATCAGAGGCCTGGGCCACCACGGTCTCTTCTTTAACGTTTCTATTTTCTTATCTTTAGGTATGCCCCTAATAGCACAATATTTTATTAGAATGTATGTATTAGAACTACCAACAGGCCCGGATGTAGTGGTGTATGCCTTTAAGCCCAGCACTCTGGAGGCACACAGGCAGGCAGATCTGAGTTAGAGGCCATCCTGGCCTGCACAGTGAGATCCTGTCTCAAAGCTAAACAAACGAAAAATAGTAAGGCTGGCACTAGAAGATTTTTTTTTAGTAGCCTGGAGACCAATGTTCGGACCAAAGGTTGATCAACGAGGGCCCTCAGACTATGGTCTTGTATTTGGCCACATCCACTGACTTACAAAGGCCAATGACTGAGTGCAACAGTTTACCTGGAAAGCCACACTGCCCTGACACACAAAGTTGGCTGACCCTACAGTTAGACCTGCACTCCCCAGAGGAGGTTATTAAATAAAAGTCATACGAGAACCCCCTAAGGGGAAGGGAGAAAGATTTGTGCAAAGGTATAATGACACGTGAATGGAAAGTCGTAATGAAACCCATCACTCTATATGATAACTTAAAAGTAATTAAATATTTTTTTTCTCACTAGGTGTGGTGCACACCTTTGGTTCCAACACTTGGGAGGCAGAGGCAAGTGGATCCCTGAGTTTGAGGCTAGCCTGGTCTACAGGGTGAGTTCTAGGATAATCAAGGCTTCACAGAGAGACCCTGTCTCAAAAGAAGGGGGGGGGATATAAACATTTATATAGAATTAATTTAATATATAAATTTATTTATATACATAAATACATATTCCTTTTCTTTCTTTTTTCCCCCCTCTCTCTTCTGATCCAGGCATGGTAGTGTATGTCCAGTGTGTCTATCCTCCCAGCACACAGAAAGCTGAGGCAGGAGGATTAAGGTTTCCTTGCCAGACTGGGCTATAGAGAAACCCAATCTCAAAGAAACAGAGATCCTCTTTAAAAAAAAAAAAAAAAACCATCCACACCATGGTCCTGTCTGTCTGAAATGTCCCTTTCAAGAAGCACATTAATAGAGCGCTTGCCTAGGAAGCGCAAGGCCCTGGGTTCGGTCCCCAGATACGAAAAAAAAAAAAAAAAAAAAAAAAAAAAAAAAAAAAAAAGAAGCACATTAAAAGGCGCTCAGATGTTTCGTCCCAGAAATCAGCTGATTTATATTTTAACTTCATCTTCCGGTCCACCCGCCTAGCCTCTACTCAGGGTAGCTCAAAAGAGCCAGGCCTTGGGGAGCGTACTTAAAAAGAGCTTCTCCTTCCCAGTCAGAGACTGACAAGGGCCCCTCACGGTCCAGCTGAGAATTCCAGAAAGTGCTGCAGGCACTTGTGAAGTTTCACAAAAGGCCTCTCTGCCGAGCAGACACCAGCCCCCTCGGGGATACTCAGCCGAGTTCCACATATACACGGCCCAGCGTACAAATCTTGCATGCAGAATTGGGCATCTGGCAGACTCCAAAGGCCTGGTTATCAACCAGCTCGGGGTGGGGGGTGGGGGAAGGATATTGGCAAAAGGAGGGAGAGGAGAAGAGGCTCCACATGAGACTTAACAGAACTGGAGTCCTACTAGCTGCTGATCAGAGCCTTTCAGAGCCCTAGTTTTCCTGTGTGGATCTCAGACTTTTTAAGAGCTGCAGTGAGTTTAAACAAGAATGAAAGGAAGAATTCCCGGCTCATGCTGGACACAGTGAGAGTTACGTAATAACCATCACATTTAAATTATTCATGCCACGCCTCTGTCTATATAATCACCCATGGCTCCCTACCCAAGAGTTCAAACTTTCTCCACCATAGGGCTTCTGTTTAAGTCGAGGTCTCGCTATGTAGACCAGGCTGGTCTCAGACTCACAGAGAGTTGCTTGCCTGTCTCCCGAGTACTGGGCTTGGAGGTGTGAGCCACCAGAGTGCCCTGGTGTGTGGCATGATGCCAGTCAGACCAGGCCCACCCCACCCCATCTTCCCCTAGAGACCCTACGACTGACTGAGACAGTTCTTGCCAGTTTGGTAGGCTCTTCTCTGGACCTCACTTCCAAAATCCTCAGCGCTCCGTTGGAATCGCAATCCTTCTATCCTTCAAAAAGCAGCCCCCACACCCTAGCAACCAGCGTAAACAAGCTTCCTAGATACTTAGGCAGGTATTATAACTTGCAAATACCAACCCGACAAATCCTTGCACCAACAACTACTACTTTGTCGTTTACGGGTGAGGGAACTGAGCTTCAAGGTTAAGCGACTTCCCCCAGATTTTATAGTCTGAAGAAGCGAGCAGACTGACACTGGCACCCAAGCTGGGTGGTTATTGTCCCTGTTTCCCATTCTGCTACCCTAGAGCTTCCGGGCTCTACGTCCTTACCACTCTCTGAGGCTTGCTTCCCCATGGACCACCCAGAGGGCTGTAACCGCTTCCCGACCAAGTGACGTCATTGTGTCACGTCATTCATCCAGGACAACCAATTTTGGAGGAAGAAGACACGACACCCCTGAAGCGTTAGCCTAGTACAAGAGCCCCATGGACCCCAGCATTAATGATCACTTCTGGGGATCAGGACCATGAGATAACAGTAGCTTCTTTCTCATCACCGGGCACCCTGATCTCGGGGTATGTCATAAACACCCGATAACGTCTCATGACTCAAACGCTTCCTTCCAACTCATTTCCCCAGAACTCTTAAGCCAACTTCTGAACCAGCTCTGGAACCTTGAACAAAAGGGGACTGGCGGGCAGAACCTGAGGAGGAAGATAATCCAAAACTAATTGATCCCAGGTCCCGGGAAGCATTTTGTTTACTGGATCAGGCGGACCTTCCCAATTACCGTCTGCTTAGGCTACTGTTACGGCCTGCCCTCCATGCACGATCACCGTAGTCCTACACAGGGAGAGGGGCAGCAGGTCCAGGCTGTGGTAACCTTAGGTACAGACAGCCTAAAGCTGGGCTCTGAAGGAAACTCTTTTTTTTTTTAAAGATAGTGTTTCTCCATGTAGCTCTAGCTACTATCTTAGAACTTGTTCTGTAGACCAGGCTGGCCTCAAACTGACAGAGAACTGCCTGCCTCTGCCTCCTGAGTGCTACCACCCGCCCGAGGGATACTCTTGGCTCCAGGGACGCTGTGAGATGCACATCTAACCTAGACTCGGGTTCCCTTTGTATCATTTTGTATCTGCTGAGTGTAACTGGCAGACCAGACACATCATCAGATCCTGAAATTCCTTGGCTACCCATAGGCCTTTGAAATGAACCCTCATTCAAGTCAAGGGGAGAACAGGATCTTCCCATCTCTACACAGGAGAAAATAACCTCAGAGACGCTTACCCTCAACATGTTACAGGTACCTGGCCTACACCCTTCCATGAAGTGCGGATTGGCTCAATCTCCACCAAGCCTTTTGGGAGACTCTCCCTCACCATCACTTTATGGGCGAGCAGGTGAACTTGGCATTCTAGGCAACCTGGCTGACCCTGGCGAACAAAGGTCATGTGAACTCCTCTACTTTTCCAGGTTTGTAGGAAGGAAGCCCTCTGGGGGCAGGAAGTTGGTTGTGCTGACTCACAAGCCAAGGGAATAGTTATCCAGGAAACTTGTCACTCTGTTACCATGGCATCAGGCTGGCCAGGCACCCCTTCCTCTCTTGAGGCTCACTCAAGGGCTGGGTGTCAGCAGTGGGGGCAGGGCATCATCAGACCTCAGAGTCGACTCCAGAGTTCTTAGAAGTCCAGCTTCATAGCAAAGTACTTCCTTGCCCTCTCGAAACTGTTGCTCGGAATGGAGGCAGTCTTGGGACTCAACCCTTTGCAGTCTGCAGAATTTAAGGGATGGCAACCTCCACCCAGGCTGTGCAAACAAAACTCCCAGAGAGACAGTAGGGATGCATCCATGCCCACCCAAGGTTTTTAGCTACCCTAGTCTTCTAACATCCTCCACGTTTTTTCAGTGGAGGCCTGACCTTCTGCAGAGAACAAGAAGGTAGGAAAGTGTCCCCTGTCTGACCCTCACCTCTCCTGGGGTCTAGGAAGTTACAATTTACAGTATCCTAGGAAGCCCATACACATGGTGCCCTCCAACCCCATAAAGTGTAAAACTTTCTCTTTAGCTTCCAAAGACACATTCTGGCTTTGTTTCTCATTCCCCTAGGCTTGGCACTACCCGCCTCTGGCTAGACACTGATCACAGCACTGTGGCTGTCCTAAGCAAGACCTAGGCTCAAATCCTGTTTACCTGACTAGCTGTGTAGAATAGGCCAGTCTTGAAGTCCTGGGCAATCCTCCTGCCTCTGCCTCCCGAGTACTATGATTATAAGCCACACCCAACTCTTTCTCCTCTTTTTTTTCTCCATCTTTATTAACTTGGGTATTTCTTACTTACATTTCAATTGTTATTCCCTTTCCCAGTTTCCAGGCCAACATCCCCATAACCCGTCCCCCTCCCCTTCTATATGGGTGTTCCCCTCCCCATCCTCCCACATCTTTCTCCTCTTTTTAAAGGGCTCCTCCAACTTCTGTTTTTTAAAGTCAGTTTTAAGGATAGTTTTTAATTCGACATTTAGGAATTCAAGGTGCAAGGAGTGAAAGAGAGATTTGCCTGAGGTCACACAAGCAGCAAGGCAGATCTGGGAAGAGTCGATTATATCACACACACACACACACACCCGCTTAGTGCACAATGGGCCTCTAAAGCATTCAGGCTCACAACTGTGCGGACCCACTTGTTGGAGGATATGGACAGACCCAGACACACTCCCTTCCCAAGAAAACACCATAGGTGCCAGCCACTCCCTTCCTCAAGGCCAAAGGCTTGGCTAATTCATTCCGGAGGCAGGAGAGCTGGTGAAGGGGAGGGGAAAGGGGGGCAGACCCCATTGATGCAGGCTGATGTCACCAAAAGATAATAGCATAGTTATGTCGCTTCAGCTCCAGGCAAACTCCAAGACGTCAAGCCTGAAGGTATTCCTAGAGTTAATGTCTGGTGCCTAACCTGGAGCCTCCAGGGGCGCCTCCTGCAGAGGCTTCCTTTACCACCTTCTTGGGACATGAGGGGAGGAAAATATGCCTACCTCTTAATCAAGCAAGAGCCCGTTCAAGGGGAACATGTCCCACCCTCCTCCCCCACACCCAGTGACTCAGAGGCGAGTTCTGGAGAAGAAACTGAGGGTGGGGAGTGGCTGTCAACCCCTAGGCTGAGACTCTTGGAAAATGCGGTGGGGGCTAAAAGGGGATTAGAGTGGAGTACCAGGAGGTGGAAAGTATTAGGAAATCCCCTCTAATGTTTGATAAAGTCTTGATAATACCTTCCAGCCTTAGGTGTGTGGGAAGGCGCGGCCACAAGGTAGCTAGCTCATCTTCAACTCCTGACACCTGTCCTCAGTGGACGGGACCTTTTTTGTCCTCCTTGTCCCCCTGATTACATTCAGGGCAGACTTCTTACATAGCAACTTCATGAAAGCAACATTCTTTGTAACCCTAACCTCTTTGCCAACAAGGTGCCCGTCTGAAAACACCTGCGCCTGGGTATCTCTATCTCTGGTCGTCCGCCTCTCCCTCACAGCTCAGCAACCTCTGGCTCCCCTCCGGCGCCTAGGACGGCTTAGCCCAGCTCTTCCCCTCACCCCAGGCACGCCCAGCCCGCTCCCAACTGTGGGCCCCGTCGGGGCTGCGGGCGGGAGCGGCCGAAGCAGGAAGAGGGGAGGAGGGCAGGGAGGCCCGAGCTCACCATGGCGAAGCCGGAGAGCAGAGCTGAGGTCCGGCTGGAGGCTTTGAGCTTGGCGCGGCTCAAGTAGAGCTTGCGCCAGGACAGCGCCTGCATCGAGTGCTCGTTGAGGCTCATCACCTCGGAGTAACTCTGGCCGATCCAGTCCGGGTAGCTGACGGCGGGCGGCGGCGGCAGCGGTGGGGCCCCCGAGGGCTCCCCGTCCCCGCTGCGGCGGCGGCTCCGGCGGCTGCCGCTAGTGCTGCTGCCGCCGCTCAAGGGAAGCTCCGGATTGCTGTTGTTCGGGGGCGGGGCAGGCTCCGGATGCATGGAGTACGCTGCGAAGGCGCGGCTGGCGGCGGGCGCCTGCGAAGGCTGCGGCCCCGGGGCCGCGCCGCACCTCCGCCGGCCTCCCACTCGAGCCTGTCTCCCGCAGCCGGACGCACCGGATCCGGAGGCCGAGGCACTGGCTGCAGGACCGCTCCGCAAGTTCCAAGCGGCCGCGACCGGAGCCTGCGCGCGGACCGGCGTCCGGTCCCAAGCCGGCACCTCCGCGAGCTCCACGATTGGCGGGCGACCCGCGGTTATTTGCATATACCACACCCACTAATAAACCCCGCCCATAAGGCAGTGGGCGGTGTCCGTGCGAGTTACGTGCCCCGCGCCGCCCCCGACGGCTCCGCCCACAGCCCTGGCGCGCCTTCCTGGAAGCGTCCCACGCGGACGAGCCTCTCTTCTTTCCGCAGCTGCTCCTGTGCCTTTGCTCCCCGAGCTCTTGACTTGGGCCATCCGAGGTCACCTCTGGGCGCCTGCTGAGGCCTATTTCCTCCTTGGAACAAGGTGGCAAAAGGTCTGTTGGAAAAAGAGCCAGCGGAGGTCTACTAGAGTTCACTGAGCGGTTATTGAACGTCTACTGGGTGCCAGCACTGTTCCAGGCGCCGAGGGCAGGGTGTAGGCTTGTGATCAAGAGGGACAAAGTCGATCCCCACGATGTTGTGCGTGCCTGGAATCCCAGCATAGAGGAGAATGAGGCAGGAAAATAATGAGTCTGAAGGAGTAGTGAGCTCTTGCCTTGGAATACAAGAGGGACAAAATTCCCAGCCCCCTTGCAGTCAACACAACACATCGATGAGTAAATTATAGTTCAGAAGACTGTAAATGTGTACAAGGAAAAAAAAAACCCAGGATTTAAAAAAGGTGGATAGTAATAGAGTTGTTATTTTAATTTTAGAATGCTAGTCCCCGTTTGTAGTTATTATCTTTGAGACTACATAGCTCTCCCTGGCCCGAAACTTGTTATATAGACCAAGCCCGCGTCGAACTCACAACAAAGATCCCATCTGCCCAAGCCTCCGGAGTGCTGACTTTAAACATGTGCCCGCCATTCCCAAACCCCTTCGTGAGCGTCTCCTGTTCTGTAGGGAATACAGAACTAAACAAGTTCACACCTTTGGGGGGTCTCCTCGAAGCTGAGACCTGGGCCAGCAATGTAAGGAGCCAGAACTTAAGGGACGAGGAAATATGGAGGTTGAGGGTGGGGCTCAGGTGAGGGAAGGTAGAGGACAACTAGGCCGCTAAATCCAAGGCAGCTGCGTTAACAGCGGTTCCCCCAGCCTTCAGAATGTTTCTTGGCACACACTCCACATTGAAGACATACTTGTTGACTGAATACCACGTGGGAAAAACAAGAACGAATGATAAATTTAGACCCCAGTCAAATCCTAAGCATGTGGTGCTCTTGGTTTACCGTGAGAGAGTCAACTCCTGTACGACCGCTAGAGGGCAGCCCTCCACCCAACCGCGTGGCACAAAAGAGAGGAGGCCTCCTGCCGAATTTCTGAGACTCCCCTAGCCGCCGCCTCCCCTGATTTACAAAGATTGAGAATTTGGGGCCGGCGTGGTGGCGCACGCCTTTAATCCCAGCGCTTGGGAGACAGAGGCAGAGCAAGTGGATCTCTGAGTCCTAGGTCAGGTACATAAAAGACTTCGTCTCAGTAACATAAAACCGAATGACAACAAGAAGATTGAGCACGTGGAACTGGAAATCTCGCCCCACTGGGTTTGTTTTGTAGGTGGGCTTTGTGCTTATTACTTCTGATTTCCATCTACATCTGGGCTCAAATATCCCAAAGGACCTTTCCTTTCTGCCTACATAGCCTCACGCAAGGACTTGTCTAGTCACCCTGATATCTTCCCTTGCATAGCTCTGATTGTGATAACATCTGTGCTGGTTAGGTTTTTTGTTGTTGTTGTTGTTTTTGTTTTGTTTTGTTTTTGTCGTCAGCTTGACATGAGCTAGAGTCATCTGAGAGGAGGGAATTTCAACTGTGAATTTGTACCCTTCAGACTGGCCTGTAGGCAGGTCTGGAGGTCATTTTCTCGACGACTGATTGGGGTGGGAATGCCCAGCCCACAGTGGTGCCATCCTGGGCAGGTGGGTAATCCTGAGTTCAGTAAGAAGGAAGGCTGAGTCAGCCAGTAAGCGTCCTCCCTCACCGATCCCTGCTTCGGTTTCTGTGCTGATATAGTGTGACCGGGGAAACGGTAAGCCCAATAACCCCTTTCCTTCCCAGGCTGCCTTTGGTCTTGGCCTTTATCACAGCAATGGTGGGATGGCGTCTGATATTGTCTAGCCAGTGTATGTATTGATCTGACTCCCCCCCCCCTTAGAGTTTGTATACAAACAGGTTTACTGAATAAAATAACAGATTCCCTTGATTCAAGGAAACATCTAGCTGGAGAGAGGGCCTGAGATCTGGAGGTTAAGGGTCTTGGAAGACAGAGAGGGAGGTCTACTGATTTAGAGCAATGACGAGATCTGGCGAGTGGTGGCTAAAATAGGGCCTTTGAGATGGGGAGGGTTTGCTCGTGGCAACATTGTAACCCCTCCTCTTCTTAGCACTCTGACGGGGCATCAGCCCATTAGTAGAGATGAGAGAACAAAACAAAAAACTCAGCATGTAGTTCTGGGTTCAATTCTTGCACCAAAAACCAAGGCAGACAAAAAAATAAATAAATAAAAATAAAAATATCCGGGGTTGGGGATTTGGCTCAGTGTAGAGAGCTTGCCTAGGAAGCGCAAGGTCCTGGGTTCGGTCCCCAGCCCCGGAAAAAAAAAGGAAAAAAAAAAAAAAAAAAAAAATAAATAAAAATATCCAGACCGAGGGTGGAGGAAGGGCTCTAAGCACAGCCCCTGGCTTCAGAGTATCGAAGGATCCACAGTAACCTTTATCTCCTTTACCAGATCCAGCTGGGACCATGAGTCCCAGCAAAGCCATTGATACCGGACTTCAACAGGTGGAAAACCCGAGGCTCCCCGAGAAAGCAGCCTGCTAAATAAAGAGGGTAGGCAGGCGGGGAGGATTGGACCTCAGGCTTCTGAGTCCACCTTACCTTCAAGCAACCGTAGGGCTCCCTCAGGTGGTCAGAAGTTATGCTGTCAACCTCTGGGGTTGCTCTCTTAAAAAAAAAAAAAAAAAAAAAAAAAAAAAATGTCCCAAACAACTTTCCCAATCAGTTTTGTGCCTTGGAGAGACCCTGCTGAAAGACAATGACCTGATCCACAGGACCAATGGCCATAGCCCGGGGGCTGACGGGAGACTGCTGCCACAGGTCGATTAGGAGGTAGCAACAACCTCATCCTGTCAGAAGACAAGTTAACATCAGTGTAGTCCTTCCCAATGGCAGCCCCTGTCCTAAACTCTTTTATTAACACTTTCTACTACGTATTATTTCATTATATATTAAGTGTTAAACTCCTTATAACCTTGTAGCATTGAATCGCCATTTTACAGATGAGAAGAAAGGAGGCTGTTAGGAGCAGGAGTATCTCGTTTATGATTTTAGTAGGACAGATTTTTTTTTTTTTCCAGAGCTAAGGCCCAAACCCAGGGCCTTGCGCTTGCTAGGCTAGCGCTCTACCACTGAGCTAAATCCCCAACCCCCAGATTTTGCTTTTTAACTTTATTGGTCCAGCGTCTGGGACGGCACCATCACTCCACTCAATCTCCTAGATCAGACGCCTTCAGCATGGTGAGGGTTGTTAGGGAGGTGGCTCAGTGGTTAGGGGTGGTGTAGCAGTGGTTTGTTTTCTAGCACCCACGCGGTGGCTCACAACCGGCTGCTTAGTGCAGTTTTCAGGGGATCCAACGCCCTCTTCTGGCGTCCACAGGCACTGCATGCATTTGGTATTGAACACCCGTGCAGGTAAAACAGTCATACACGTTAAATAAAAATGTATAAAATCTTTTTAAAAAAGAAGCCATCAAAGCTATTTTTTTTTCCTTTGGTTCTTTTTTTCGGAGCTGGGGACCGAACCCAGGGCCTTGCGCTTCCTAGGCAAGCGCTCTACCACTGAGCTAAATCCCCAACCCCCATAAAGCTATTTTGACTTGAGTAAGTTCTTTAGGTGAAGTTTGAGAAGTACTTAACCTGTTTTTCTTTAGCATTCAAGTGTTTTGTTTGTTTTTTGAGTTTCTTTCTTTTTTAGATTTATTTATTTTATGTAAGTATACTGTAGCTGTCTTCAGACACACCAGAAGGTGGCATCAGATCCCATTACAGATGGTTGTGAGCCACCATGTGGTTGCTGGGATTTGAACTCAGGACCTCTGGAAGAGCAGTCAGTGCTCTTAACCTCTGAGCCATCTCTCCAGCCCGTCTTTTGACTCTCTTACTTATTACGATCTACTGTACTTTTTGGCTGCTCCATAGCAATGTGACCTTGGGGCAAATTACTTTCCGAACCTTGGTTCAGAAGCAGAACTGAGATGTCAGCCCTGCATGGGGGCTCATGACTCTAATCCTGGCACTGGACAGGCCGAAACAGGGGTACTGCTGGGAGTGCCAAGCTACCCTGGGCTACATAGTGAGTTCTAGGCCAACCTGGGCTACAGACTCCTAAAAAAAATAAAAATACACACATGGGACTGGAGAGATGGATCAGTGTTTAAAGACAATTCCCAACACCCACATGGCGGTTCACGACGATTTAATTTCAGTTCTGAGGCATCAGACACCGTCTGACCTCCTTGTGTCCCGGGCATACATGTGGGCAAGCAAAATACCCACACACATGAAATCAGAACGTCTGAAACACACACAAAGAACATACATTGAAGGGAGATGTGTAGACACTGGAAGTAAACAGGAGTCAGAAGCTGGGGGTGGGGGTCCCTGAAAAAACCTTTAGAGAAGGTGTCCTTCCCGACAGATGGACAAGATTGGGTTGGGTGACCTGGCAGTGATGTGGCTGTAGTTGCTGGCTGCTTTCTGGCTGGCAAAACGGAGACAAGAAGTCTGTTCATTGGGTGTGGTCAGGCAGTAGTTCTAGCACTTGGGATGCTGTGGGAGGAGATGAACGAGTTTGAGGCCAGCCTGGGCTATGTAATTAGACCTCATCTCAAAAAAAAAAAAAAAAAAAAAAAAAAAAAAAAAAAAAAAAAAAAAAAAAAAAAGAAAAGAAAAAAAAAAAAAAAAGGTGGGGAAGCCTAAATAAACAAATGGGATCTCGGAACTCCCTGGACTGCAGCTCTTCCTTAAGGGCAGCCTGAGGAGATAATCCTAGGAGCCAGGAGTGGCTCAAAGAGATGGCTTCAGCCAGCCAAGGAGGTTGAATCTCTCTATTCATCGGAAATAAGGAAAGCCGCAGACTGTTGGGTGAGTTCACCTGGATGTGGACTCCAGCCTCATCGGCGTGTAACTCTGACACTTTGGCAAACATCCCAACCTGTCTAGGCTCCATCTGTCAAGTGGGAGTCGCGATGGCACCAGGCGGCAAGGGTTGTGACGAGTGTTCTGTGACAGGACAATAAACGGTGACTATTTTCCCTCACGCGGGCTCTGCCTGGGGATCAAAGAATGAAGGCAGCCCCCCCCCCCGTCCGCACATCTAATGAATTAGCCAATCTGTATTTACCAAGGGCAGTTCATCTCTGAGAATCCAAACAGGAAAAACAGGTACCGGGATAAAGGATCGGAGATGAACTGTCTGGAAGGGCAAGGCCTGTGGAGAAAGGGAAACTGGAGGGGTCGAATACGCTGCGCTGCGTGTCAAAACAGCAGCCGCCCTTCCCTTCCTGGGAGTCCCACTGTTTCTCTCTGCCTCCCTTTGGTCCTGTCTGTACAGAGAGCCTGCTGACCAAGCAGCCAGGAGGATGCTTCCCAGTGATCCAGACCCAAGTAGCTAAGAAGATGGGATGCCCCAGCCTGGCAGTGGGGTGTGGAATTGAATTGACCTCTGGAGCCCCGAATGCCGTATGTAGAAATCAGGTATAAAGAGGTCTTTCTGGAAGTTGGGTGCACAAGACAGAGTACATACCAGTTTGGCCCAGCCTCTAGCAGCAGTACTACAAAAAGAGTCAGCTGTTGGCTGCTCAGACGCTAAAAGCGGGGAAGACAACCGAGGCCGGAAGTAAATCCGAGATCCAGTGCAGCATTAGTGTGCGGATATTTTTATCCAGACACCCGTCCATCTGTCTTGTGTCCATTCTGAGCTGGTGAGTCTATCAGACTCCTTTTAGAAGTCCTGAGTCAGGACTGACCACACCAAGTTCAGGGAGGAAGTTGGGTCTCGCGGCTCCCTCGGAGAGATCTCAAATCCATTTCTTTTTCTTTTTTTTTTAAGTTGGTGTCTCTTGCCTTCAGCCGCTGTTGCCAAATTCCCCTTGCCTCCTCCAGTCTGGAGCTGGGCCATTTCCAGGATCGTTCTTTGTATAATTAAAAAGAAAAATAGAACGGTTGGTGTTGCCAAACACGTATTTAAAGTGACACTCTGAACCAAGGGAGTGAAAAATCAAACCATTCTAAGTTTTAGATTAAAAGTCTCCATCCGGGGCTGGGGATTTAGCTCAGCGGTAGAGCGCTTACCTAGGAAGCGCAAGGCCCTGGGTTCGGTCCCCAGCTCCGAAAAAAAGAACCAAAAAAAAAAAAAAGTCTCCATCCTCGGCAGTCCCTGACCCTGGGATTTCTCTGGAGCCTGGCTGCCTTTAATCCTTTGCCCTGGCTCATAAAAACCCTTTGGACTAAGGGTATTTATTTCTCCGAGAACTATTCCAGGCTAATCACATAAAAATACCCTGCTTCCCAGGAACACCCTGTCTAGTGCATGTCCTGGGAACAGTGGAGTATTCGGAAACAGACACCTGAGGAGGCACCCAAGTCCTCCTTCCTTCCCTTCATCCTTCCTTCATGTATCCGTTCCACTAGAAAAGTCTACCAGGCAATTGCGGTCCTCAACATTTCCTTAGGATCAGAGCTCTTCCCTCCAGCTCTCTCGTGTCCATGGTAGCTAAGGGGCCGTCAGGATTCACCCGGAGGTCAGAGGTCACTTGGTCACTTGACCAGCTCTTTGTGGCTCTTTTCAAACCCACTCTGTAAGAGCAATCGGAAAACCTTTCTAAAAGGTACAACTTGTCAGCGTAGCACCACACTCATTTAATTCCAGCACTTGGCAGGGGCTCTGTGAGTTCGAGGCCAGCCAGGAAGGGATTTGTTGGCCAGCCAACTGATTGTGTCCTTTCCATGGTGCTTAGTGTATAAATTGACTTTTTTTTTTCTTTTCTTTTTTTCGGGGCTGGGGATTGAACCCAGGACCTTGTGCTTCCTAGGCAAGCGCTCTACCACTGAGCCAAATCCCCAACCCCATAAATTGACTTTTTATTTTTGACTTTTTTTATGCTTAGGGGGTTGATTTAGCTCAGTTTTCTGGCGCAAGGCCCTAGAGTTGGTCCCTAACTCAAAAAAAAAAAAAAAAAAAAAAAAAAAAAAAAAAAAAAAAGAAAGTCGGAATGAAGCTGCAGGGTTAAAGTAACCAAAGATTTGGCTCGTTCTGGAGGCTCTCGATGAGGGAAATCCTTCTCCTTCCCTCTTTCGCCTTCTGGTGGATTCCCATAGTCCTCAGCTTATGGGCTCTCCTCCCTTCAGTGTTCAAAGCACTCACTGATCTTGCTTTCCATTGGTGCATGGCATTTTCTGCCTCTCCTGACTGCTTCCTGACCAGATACTTACGATCACTTTGGCCTCACCTGGACAGTCTTCCCATTTCAAGAGCTTCGATTTCTATCACTTCTGGAAAGCCTTTCCCAGCTAAGAGACGATGGTCACAGGTTGGTTCCAGGGGATTTGGATGTGAAGGGGCCGTAATTTAGCTTTTTTTTTTTTCTTTTTTCTTTTTTCTTTTTTTCGGAGCTGGGGACCGAACCCAGGGCCTTGCGCTCGCTAGGCAAGCGCTCTACCGCTGAGCTAAATCCCCAACCCCCCATCTACCTTTTGTACTGAATCTCCAGGTACTAAAACTGAGAATTAGATTTGCTTGGTTGAGCCTTATGGTCTTATGTTAGTTTACTGTGGCAGCCAATTGGGCGAAGCTGGCTGCTGCTTACCACGCCTCTGAAGTCATTTTTGGTTTTGAGTGTATCCCTTTTCTCCTAGCTCATGAGCCCATGCCCCATCCTCCCTCCGGAATGTCTTTCTGAAGCTTGACCTTCGAAGGCTGGGCTAGCTCCAAACTCACAGAGACCTCTGATTAAAGGGTGTGCCAAGCCTTGTTTTGAATCCCGTGTAGATGTGTGTGGGGGCTCTGTGCACACAACTACAGTGGTATCAGACCTTAGAAGATGATGTTGGATCCCTTGGAGCCATAGTTGCAGTTGGTGTGGGTCACCAGCCATGGGGCTGGTGATCAGATTTGCAGGGGTTAAAGGCATGAACCAGCTGCCTGCTGGATGGTTTGATTTCTAAGGTGGTATGAATTTAAACATCACGATGAAAGGTCCGTTTAATCCCAGCACTGAAGAGGCAAGGGCAGGCAGATCTTTGAGTTCAAGGCCAGCCTGGTTTACAGACTAAGTTCCAGGGCAGCCAGGGCTACAAGTGAGAAATCCTCTCACCAAACAACAACAACAAAAGGGCAGGTTCCGAACTCGTGTAGTCCAGCAGTTGACAAACGCCTACTTGCTAAGTGTGGGGCCCAGGACTTGTTTATTATTCAGTTAGAGGAGCATTTATTTATTTGTTTTATGTAAGTAAACTACCCTGTTGCTGTCTTCAGACACACCAGAAGAGGGCATCAGATCCTATTACAGATGGTTGCGAGCCACCACGTGGTTGCTGGGAATTGAACTCAGGACCTCAGGAAGAGCAGTCGGTGCTCTTAACCACTGAGCCACCTCTCCAGCCCTAGAGGAGCATTTATTAAGCACCTATTAGATGCTAGGTCTGCGCCCATCATCCAATGCCATGTTCCTTTACCAACATCTACTGTGCCCAGTCAGCCTCTGGGTATACTGTAGTTGGCTAACTGTCTGAATGAGGGATCCCTGGTCTTCCTGCTGAAAAGCTCCGTAAGCTACTAACATAGAAAAGAAAGACAATAATGTGGGCGTGTGCACGGGCAGGAGACCCTTATCTCCTTGTACTGCCCATACCTTTCTCAGAGAGTTATCTTCTCGTCCGGGGAATAGCTCTTTGAAGATGTAGGTCAGACAGGTTCTGCTCACCTGCTTGTGGGTCTCTTGTGTCCCAGGGCTCTCTGTCTGTGGCACACCTTTATCAAGGCCTGGAGTCTGACTGCCACCTTCTCCCACAGGCTGTCCGTGCCTCATTCATCCGGCAAGAGGGCAGCAGCTGGGCCCCAAACCTGGTGTTGTTGGCAGCCAGCCAAAAGCTGTCTGCCCTTCATTTGGCCTCACTTTCCTTGCTCTGAAGGATTTAACTCTTCCCCATCATAAACCCTTACCTGGACTGGCGGAATTAAAAAAAAAAAAAAAAAGGAGGCAGTCTCTTCTCTGTGTGAGCGGTGTGTGTATGTGTGCGGGCTTCCAAGCAGAGGCCATAAGTTGGTGGCATTTGTCTCCCCAGGTCCCTGTTCTCTACATTTACAGAGGCAGGGTCTCTCGCTGAACCCGGAGCTTCTGATTTGGCTTGGCTAGCTAGCTAGCTTGTCCCGGGGATCTAGTCTCTGCAAATGCCGGGGTTTCAGGAAGTCCAACAGACCAGCAAGGCTTTTTGTGTGGGCACTGGGAATACAAACTCTGGGCCTTGTGCTTGCAAGGCAGAGTGCCTTATCAGCCATGCCATCTGCCCAGGCTGGGAAATTAAAAATTTTAATGAGGGCTAATACATTAGGTGTACAGAGAAGTGACTATGAATCAAATCCTCACCAGCCACAAAGCTTTAGCACCATATGAATGTGTGTCGTCCCCCCCCCCCCAAGAGGTACTAGGGACGGCCATGTGTTTTACCAGAGTCATGTCCTTCCCTGCCTGGAGACGAGGTTGCTCAGACTGCCATGGGTTTCCTTTCTCTCTCCCTCTCCTCTCTCTCTACTCCCTCTCCCTCCCCCCTCTAGTAGCCAGGGCTACCCTAAGACCGTACCTCATTTGTTTTTCAAGACCAGGGTTTCACTTTGTAACCCTGGTTCTCCTGGAACTCATGTAGACCAGGTTGGCCTTGAACTCAGAGAGCCAACTTCCTCTGCCTCCTGAGTCCTGGGATCAAGGCATGACGGGCTGCCACACTTCTGCTCCTTGAGACCCTGTGTGGGGATACACATGCCAAGATTTGTGTGTGGAGGTTAGAGGACAGCTCGTGGGAGTAGGTTCCTTTCTTCTACCATTGTAGCTCCAAAGGGTCACAGGCTTGGTGACAAGTGCTCTCCCCCGCTGAGCAGCTTGCTGGCTCTGGAATTAATCCATCTCCCTGGATGCTCAGATTATAGGACAGTGCTAGCCTGGTAAGCCTCCTTTCTTTCCATGTACACTAAGATACACATTGTAACATAAAAGACAGTTTTAACCATGAGCATGCAGCACCACACTTGGCTTAATCTTTTGTCTGTCTGTCTGTCTGTCTGTCTGTCTTAATTAAAGTTTTACTGCTCTGAACAGACACCATGACCAAAGCAAGTCTTTTTCTTTTTTTTTTTAATACTTATTTATTTAATGTATATGGATACACTGTAGCTGTCTTCAGACACACCAGAAGACGGTATCAGACTTTATTTCAGATGGCTGTGAGCCACCATGTGGTTGCTGGGAATCGAACTCGGGACCTCTGGAAGAGCAGTTAGTGCTCTTCACCACTGAGCCATCTCTCCAGCCCCCAAAGCAAGTCTTATAAAAGACAACGTTTAATTGAGGCTGGCTTACAGGTTCAGAGGTTCAGTCCATCATCATCAAGGCAGGAGCATGGCAGCATCCAGGCAGGCCTGGTGCAGGAGCTGAGAGGTCTACATCTTCCTCTGAAGGAAGCCAGGAATAGATGGAGCATCCTCAGGCAGCTAAGATCTCCAAGCCCAACCCTAGAGTGACACACTTGTTCCAACAGGGCCACACTTTCTAATAGTGCTACTCCCTGGGATGAGCATATGCAAACCATCACGTTACCTATCATTTATTTACTTATTTATTTTTGGAGACAAGATCTCATTCTGTAGCCTGGCCCGATTTGAACTCATGGTGATTATCCTACCTGATATTTCCCGTGAGCCACTTTATCCCTTTTACATGTTTACTCTCTATTTATTATTTTTTATTATTTTTTAAAGACTCATTTTTGGGCTAGAGGGATAGCTCAGCGGTTAGAGCACTGACTGCTCTTCCAGAGGTCCTGAGTTCAATTCCCAGCAACCACATGGTGGCTCACAACCATCTGTAATAAGATCTGATGCCCTCTTCTGGTGTGTCTGAAGGCAGCGACAGTGTACTTATACATAATAAATAAATAAATCTTTTTAAAAAAAAAACACATTTTTATGTACATGGGTATTTGACTGCCTGTTTGTATGTGTGCTAACACACCACATGTGTGCTTGATGTCCTCCGTGGAGGTCTGGAGAGGACACTGGATCTCCTGAAGCTGGACTTATTACAAATGGCTGTGAGTTGCTGTGTAGGACCTGAGAACTTTATCCTCTACTAGTGTAGTTAGTTAGTGCTCCCATTTGCTGAGCCGTCTCTCTAGCCCTCATTTATTATTTATAAATTGTGTGTGTGTTTCTATGTATTTGGCCACGACTCGAGGCATCTGTGGAAGCCAGGAGAGCACTGGAACCTTGGAACCAGAGTTACAGCTGGTTGTGAGCCACCTGATGTGGTTGCTGGGAACTGAATTCAGGTCCTCTGCAAGAGCAGTGAGTGCTTTTAACTGCTAAGCCATCTCTCCATCTTTTTAGATGCAAACAAAAGAAAACATGACAACAACCCCCCACTAATTTACACATTGCCATTTTTTGTGGTCTTATCAATAAAATGTCAGTTTAGAGCGTAAATTATAAAGATAACCTTAACAATGTACCAGTTGTGGGCGGAGCAATAAACATTGTACAATCGTGAGCAAGTTTGGAACAAACATTCTATTCCCCTAGAGTCTCACAAATATAAAACTTTTGTGACCTCTGCTCATCAAAGCGTGGGAATTCCTCCTAAGTTCCAGCTAACTAGTCAAGTCTCCGATCTATAGGGTACACTGGCAGGGTGTCCACTATTCTGATTCAATTCTGACACTCTGTGGGTTGGGTGTGTTACTCAGGTACAGGGTATGTTTACCATGGGTAAAGCCCTGGCTTCAATCCACTGCACCGCAAAAGAGAGAGAATAAAATCGAAAGAACAGAATGAGTGTGGTGGCCTACTGCTGTAAGCCCAGCACTTGAGAGGCAGAGACAGGAGGATTGCTACAAGTCTGAGGTCAGACAGATCTTCATAGCAAGTCGTATGGCAGGTTGTATTACATAAGAGACCTTTTCTTAATAACAACAACAACAACAATAACAGCACAATTAGACCATCTTCAACAGTCTGATACCAGTGCCGAATCTCAAGTTGCTTTACCTGTATTTCTGAAGGAACCACTGTAAACCAGGGTTCTTACACCTCTCTTAATTCACTGCAGCTTGGTCAGCTCAGGGAAAGTTCCACTGGTGTTAACCGTTATTGAGAGCACTGCCAGGAACACAGATGTAGCTTGTTTCAGAGAAGGAAACCAAGGGCGTAATGCTGTTGTGACCAAAGGCTGGAGTTCTCCACAGGATTCCATTCCCTCCACAGGATTCCATTCCCTCCACAGTGCTATTATTTTCCTGAGGAGATAATGGGTGAGCAACCAAATAAAAGTTTCAAAGCAACAAAAACCAGGACAAAGAATACACAAAAAGATTGAGTTGGTTTTTTTTTTTTTTTGATACAGGGTTTCTTTGTGTAGCCCTGGCTACCCCTGGAACTGGCTCTGTAGACCAGGCTGCCCTCAAACTCATAGAGATCCACCTGCCTCTGCCTCCTGTGTGCTGGAATTAAAGGCCAGTAACATCCAGCCAGAGATTGACCCTTTTAGCAATGGGTCCTCTACTTTCTAGTGACTTCATTTTGGGCTTCATTTTGCAATGCTGAGAATGGATCCTAGGGCTTTGAACATGCCAAGAGAGCAGCTGGTCCCTGTCAGAAGGCCCATCCTGGGTTTTTTTTTTTTTTTTTAATATTATTTATTTTTATTTATGTGAGTACACTGTAGCTATCTTCAGACACACCAGAAGAGAACATGAGATCCTATTACAGATGGTTGTGAGCCACCACGTGGTTGCTGGGAATTGAACTCAGGACCTCTGGAAGAGCAGTCAGTGCTCTTAACCTCTGAGCCATCTCTCCAGCCCCATCCTGGGTTTTTATCATGATTTTATTGCATACCCATGATTGATTAAACCCTTTGTTATTGGTGATCAACTTTACCTCCAGTATGACCCACGTCCTGAGGTGGCAGGTGGGACTGATTCCCACCCTTTAATGTGGCTTTAGACATTCTGGTCACCTAGCTTCTGAAGCTACCAGGAGGCTGGCAGGCAGCATTCCGCTCATTAGCATATAAAAAGACAAATCACTTTGGAGATTCAAAGGCTTTTTGAAGTCGAAAGCCAGGAAACTGGGATGGAGATCACACATATTTTCAGAATATCACAACTGCTAAAGCTTAAAAAATTAGGGATATAAACATATGTGTATGGTCTAAAAATAATGTACCTCCATCAATCGAAGAACAAAAATCTTAATGGTTTGCAATCTCCTCAAGGGTGGAAACACAAAAGATCTCCATCGGTGGATGAGTGAGAAAAGAAAACGGAGCATATCACCGACGGTGACAAGGGGCCATGTGTGTTTGTAATCTCAGTCTGCCAGAGCAAGCGACCCTAGGATAAACAATGAGTGAAAGGCTAGCCTGAGCTATGTAGCTTAGGCTTTCTCTCACAACCAAAACCAATCAACCAACCACAGTAAACCAAACCAGCAGGACAATGGAGTTTACCCTTTGAAGAAAAGCCAAGGCGGGCTGGAGAGATGGCTCAGTGGTTAAGAGCACTGACTGCTCTTCCAGAGGTCCTGAGTTCGAATCCCAGCAACCACATGGTGGCTCACAACCATCTGTCATGGGATCTGATGCCCTCTTCTGGTGTGTCTGAGGACAGCAACAGTGTATTCATCATATATTATTTTATTTTTTTAAAGCTGGGGACCGAACCCATAGCGCCACCGCTGAGCTAAATCCCCAGCCCTCATCATATATTATTAAATAATATAAAAGTATTTAGATAAATAAGTAGACAGAAAGCTAAGCATGGTAGTGTATATTTTTAATACCAGTATTTCTGTAACTCCAGTTCCAGGGGGCCCAACACACTCATACAGGCATCCATACAGGCAAACACCAATGCACATAAAATAATAAAGAAACAGAAGACTATATATTAAATCTGCCTCAAACAAAAAGAGGCAGATTTGATCTATGCTATAATGGGATCTTGAAGGTGTTGCTAAGTAAAATATGCCAGCCACAGAAATAAGTACGGTACTTATAGTCTCCAAAGTAGTCAAATGTAGAGACAGAACGGTGGGTACCACAAGGGATGTGAAAACGGAGAAGTTGGTTGGGGATTTAGCTCAGTGGTAGAGCGCTTGCCTAGGAAGCGCAAGGCCCTGGGTTCGGTCCCCAGCTCCGAAAAAAAGAACCAAAAAAAAAAAAAAAAACGGAGAAGTTTTTGATGAACATACAGGTGGGGCAGTGGGCAAGCCTTCGCTCAGGAACGGAGAAATGAATTCTGCCCTCAAGTGCCTCTGTACGTAGAGACTCTCTTCAGTTCCCTCCCATTGTCTTACTCTCCTCCCCTGTCTCAGCTTTCACTCTGGACTTGAAAGTCTATGTTCTACAGCAAGGCAGACCCACACAAGCTTAGCAGTTTCCCCTCCCCGCTCTCCCGCAACCCTTTTCTGAGAGACAGTCTCACCTAGCCAAGGCTGGCCTTGAACTCCTGATCTTCCTGACACCACATCCAGCACTGATTTCTGCAGAATCCAAACCATGTTATGCTCTCCCACTGCCGAGCATTTTACACAGGCTCATTTTTTTCTTGGCGTGGCGGACACTGGCACTAAGGTGCATTGTTGTTTGTCAGGGTTTCTCCAGAACGTTCTGAGCAGTAAGATCCCAGGCTACAAGCACTTCAGCTCCACCCACCATCTCTCGGTTCCCCTCTGCCAGACCTGATGGCCTTCTTTCCACTCCCAATGTGGAGGACACTCCCCACCCCACCCCACTCCACCCGGGCTTTGCTTCCCCAGAGAGTCCAGCTGTCTACATCAATTCCTTGGAAGTTTTTCCCTTTCGCCCAACCGCAGACTGGGTCAGTCTCCCCTACATGCTGTCCCTAAGCACATAGCAGCCTGTAGAGTGATTGCCACACATTTGAGAAGGGCTGGACTTAATCCTCAGTACTTGTGTACACACACACACACACACACACACTCTCCTTTGCAATATTTACAGGTTGCAATGTTCCATTGATCTGTGCAACTAGTAGCACACATTGTCCCCTGCCTACATTGCAATAATCCTTCTTCTTTTTTTTTTTTTTTTTTTTTTTTTTTTTTAAGATTTATTATATATAAGTACACTGTACTAGGCAATCAATCTCATTTGAGCCACCATGTGGTTGCGATTGAACTTTAACTCTCTTAAGAGCCATCTCTCAGCCCAATCCTTCTCTACTTTAACTCTTTAGAACTCGTGAACTTTTTCTAACATCTACTCTCCTGCCACCACGGGCTCCTACTGTGTACCCTAGGTTGGCCTGGAACTTGGTACGGAACACCAAGCCAGCCTCAAAGTCACAGGTAGATGCTTGCTTACCCCTGCTTCTGGAGGGCCAGGCATTCCTGGTTCCTGCTTCCACGTCTGGCATCAGCTGGGTATGTGAGTACAGGGTCGCTGTCTTCAGGCACACCAGAAGAGGGCATCGTATCCCATTCCAGATGGTTGTGAGCCACCATGTGGTTTCTGGGATTTGAACTCAGCCCCCCCCCCCTTTTTAAATCTACTTTTGTTTTTTGGAGATAGGGTTCCTCGGTGTCCCTCTGGCTCTCCTGGAACTCATTCTGTAGAGCAGGCTGGCCTTGAACTCAGAGATCCTCCTGCCTCTGCCTCCTGAGTGCTGGAATTAAAAGCATGTGGCGTCCAGCCATTTTTTAAAAAAGGATTTTATAGGCATAAACCTCGTGCCTGCCCTTACGCATGCGCATCGCGTGTGTGCCTGATGCACCATGGATGCTAGAAGAGAATGGATCTCTCAGGATTGGAGAAATGATTGTGACGTGCTATGTAGGTGCCGGAAATCAAACCTAGTCCCGACCACGGGCGACAAGTGCCCTTCACCACTGGGCCGTCTCTCCAGCCTCACAGGTTGTAATCAGAATTTACCAAGTTGGGACAGTGGTAGAGCTTGCCTTGGGTTCTATGCTTAGCACCGAAGGGGGCTAAAAAAAAACAAAACAAAACAGAAAAAACCAAGCTCATCTACCAGGGCCAAAATAACATCATAGATTCGGTCTCTCCCCTTGAGTTCACAGATTCAAGCCAATAAACACTGAGTGTGCTGGACTGTGTGCTGTCTTTTCAGTGCCTAGCAACTCTGTAATAAACTTCCGGGTCCCTTCGGGTTGTTTTACTATAATGAATGATGATGACGGGACCTTAATGTGCGCCAGACACTCTGCAAGGCGTTTTACCTTCAGCATCTGTTCCTGGTCATGGTCTACCTGACAGCTTGTATTGCTGTCTCCTTTCTACTGGGGAGGAAACAGAGTCCCAGGAAGGTGAAGCAATTCCTGTAGTTCGCACAGCTGGTAAACCACATAGGATCGATCTATCAGCCAGAGTTCTGACGCAATTACACCGCTTCAGTTAGATTCTGGAGACGACTTTTTTTTTTTTTTTTTAAATGATGTATTTATTTTATTTTTGTGAGTACATTGTAGCTGTCTTCAGACACACCAGAAGAGGGCATTGGATCCCATTGGTGAAGGTCGCGAGCCATCATAGGGTTCCTGGGAATTGAACTCAGGACCTTTGGAAGAGCAGTCTGTGCTCTTAACCGCTGAGCCATCTCTCCAACCCTGTATACTTAAGTTTGCTGATGCATGGTCTTGCTTGCTATGTAGCCCAAGCTAGGTGTAGTAAACTATTTTTGATTACTTAGAGCAGTGCTTGGCCTCAGAAACGCTAGGCAAACACTATACTGTGCCATAGACCAAAGGCCAGGTCTTAAGCTTTAATTTTTACTTTCCACTACTGAAAAGAAATGTTGCTATTATCTGTATGTGGATTCCGGGGATGATCATCAGGTTAACAGGTCAGCATCTTCACTTTCTAAACCAGGTCGCTGCTCTCAAGCCTGTCTCTCCTTTAAAATTCATTTAGAGGCAGGGTTTCCCTATTTAACCCTGGCTGTCCTGGAACTCAGAGATCCACCTGCTTCTACCTTGGGAGTGCTGGGATTAAAGGTGAGCGCCATACCTAACTCAAGAGTGTGTGTGTGTGTGTGTGTGTGTGTGTGTGTGTGTGTGTGTGTGTGTGTGTGTGAGAGAGAGAGAGAGAGAGAGAGAGAGACAGAGAGACAGAGAAAGAGAGACAGAGACAGAATGAGAACATGCAGGTGGTTGTGAGCCGCTCATGTCCTTTGGTAAGAACAAGTGTTCTTAACACCGAAGCCAGCTCCCCAGGCCCTAAGTATTTTTAAATGTGTAGCTTCCAAGCCAGATTCATGGGACTAAAGGCAAGATCTATCTTTGCAAAGAATTTTTACTTAAACAAAAGAGGCAGATGTTAGATGATTAAGAGTTTCTCTTGGAGCTGGGGAGAAGAGCCAACTGTCCTTTTTCGGAACATTCCATCCTCCCCTGAGGAAAGCCTGTTCTCTGCCAGGAACAGGTGGCACTGGGAGGGAGGGAACAGGAGGGTTTCCTATAAAGGCTGCCGGGCGAGCGCGCGCATACGCGCGCATGCGTATATCAAGGTAGTGCTTCCCAAATGATCTACAAATGACTGACTGCTATTTGAAAAGGGTTAAAAGCCGGTGACACCACCCACGAAAGCTATTACAGTTATTTATGCCGGAAAGAGAAACTCCGCACTGTGGGAGGGACTGTAGTGCGCGCACTTGGGGAGAAATGTAGTGCGCGCACTTGGGGTAGGGTGTGGGCTTCTATTTAACCTGTAGTTTTAGAGTAAACAGACAGAGGTCCTGTTTGAAATATGGAGTATGTTAAAGACAGTGACAGACGGGGATGTGGGTGGTGTAGCTAAGTGATTGCCTATCGTGCCCAAATCAGAGGCACCTGGTACAGGATCTCTCCGATCTCACTGCTGTCTAGAAGTACAGACAACAAAATATATCGGCTCTCCCCATAGCCGCAGGTTCAGCGTTTGGGCATTTGATTATTACTTATGTGTGTGTTATATGCAGATGCTTGGTCATTCTTCACCTTATCCCTTTGAGGCACGGTCTCTCTCTCAAATTCAAACTCAGGTTATTCTCATAGGCTAGCAACCAGTAAGCTACAACAATCCTCCTGCCTCTACCCCCATACAGTACTGGTATGTGTAAGACCAGCTCTGCCTTATGTGTTGGAATCCCCATGTTGGCTCAGCACTCTAACCACTGAGCCACCCTTCCTTGCCCCGACCTATACTGCAGGTTTGGTGTTTTGTTTTTTGTTTTTTTGTTTTGTTCTAGGGGTTGAATGTAGGACCTGATACCAAGTACTCTAACTCTATCTCCATCCCGAGAAAATAAACTTTAAAGAATTCCTTCTGGAGTTAGGTGTGGTAGTAGTTCCTGCCAGTAGTCCTGTCATCCGCAAGGCTGAGGGTAAGGGAATCTTTCTGAGCTTAGTTAAACAGAGCGAACCCCAAGCCAGCCAAGGCCCGTCTCAAAACAACGAACGAACACGCTAGGTCCTGGCAAGATGGCTCAGCAAATAAAGATGCCTCCTGCCAAATGTGGTGACCGGAGTTTGATCCTGTGACCTACACGGTGGAGTGACAGAACTGACCACTTCCAGCAATCACTGTCCCCTGATTTCCACATAAGCGCTAGGGTGCGTCCCCACACATAAAACCAATTAAAGCATAGGGAAAAAAATTGCCACAAGGAATCCCATCTGTTGGTATCGGGAACCAGTTTTACGGTTGTAGATCGCCTGCGAACCCAGAGATGACGTCACGCATAGGCGACAGCGAGCGGAGCATGTGTTGCCATGGCAATGGCCATACACTCCCAGAGTCCATTTGGTTTACTTCCCACCATTACCTGCGAATTGTTACGTCAGTCTCGGGAAAAAAAAAAAAAAAAAAAAAAAAAAAAAGCGGACCCTTCCGACCCTTCTTTTTCTCTCTTTGCCCCACTTTGGCTCTGTCGTCCCCTTCCACCAGAATAAACCTCTCCCACTTGGAACTGCCTTGGCCTGGTGTGGTCTGTCCGGACGGGAGCCGCGACTCTATCACAACACCATCTGGCTGGGCCTTGGGTCTATAATTCCAGGTAAGGATGAGAATCATAAGTTGAAGGCTAGCCTCGGCAATTTAGCAAGGCTACGTTTCAAAAAGAAAAAGAGAAAAAGGGTTGGCGATATAGCCCAGTGGCAGAGGGCTTGCCTATCTTGAGTGAGGCCATAAGTTCACCGGTACTGGGAGGAATTATAGTTTTTCTCCCCAACTCCCATGTTTTCTTCCGCGCCATTATTTCTTAAACTACTAGGTATTAAAAAATAATCTGGAAACAATTCAAGGACCACCAGGAGGGTGTGGTTCTATAGAACCACCCCGCCATTATAGCACCAGAGTATTCTTTCATTTTAGTTCCTGCTGGGGTCCTGGGTCTGATTCCCTGAGGAAATCTCGGGACAACATAACGTGTTTAGCGTTAGAAGGTGACAGGAAATGAGATACCCAAGCAGCTTCTAGGAGAGGGATGTTGGAGCTAGCAGGATAAAATGTAGAGAGAAAGGACCAGCAGGTACAGAGGCCTGGAGGAGACAAAAATATTCAGTCAAAGGACTCAAAACACCGAACAAGGTTAGGTTAGGTTTGGAGGGAATCTGGCTGGGGAAACAGCTATTCAACCTCCACAGAGGACTCTCCCCTGAACCTTAAAACTCAGCAAAAAGCAAAATGTTGGGCTTATGGCGCCCAGAGCATCAGCTTCCTTTGAATACCATTACTGGGTGAGCCCTTTTGTGAGCATATAGGACACATAGTGAGACTGCAGTGGGTTTTGCCTTAAAACCTCCATTTCACAGGTGAGAAAACAGACTCTCCGGCACGTTGAGGGACTGTCTAGGTTTTCATATCCTTTTACATAAATGCTTTAGTTCTAAGTGCCTTTGACTTGAGATCGTATAGGTAAAAGCCTTGTTTTCTTCTTCTTCTTCTAAATAGAGCCACTTAACATGAGGTATTATGACTTTGTTGGACTTCTGACTCCGTCCAGTTTGGCCCACTGTATACAGGGAAACCGAGGAAGGGGCAGTAGTTATAGCCAAAAGGCCAAGTGGCCTCTCAAAATTCCCCACATCTATTCTGGTTCTCCCTCTGGGGCAGCTCTTAGATACCATCTTCTGCCAAATAAGAGTTTGTTTCTCAGAAGCTGTTAAGAAGTGGGAGGTTAGGGAAAAAAAAAAAATCTGCATCAACAATTACAAAATCCCCCTGCTGCAGCCTGAGCACAAAGGGTTCGAGCTCTGAACAAAGGGCTGGGTGAGACTGGAAGGCAAATGCTGACACATCCTCTCTCCAGCTGTGAACCGGGGGTCTGAGGGCTGCTGCAAAGGTCATCTGTCTCCACATCTTTGGGCAGGAAATGCAATTCAATCCTTCCAGTGACTGATCACTTTACAAGATTAATGGAAATGTCTCCACCATGGGTCTGTGTTCTGACAGCACCCAAAAAAAAAAGGGGAATCAAACTTCTCCCTGGCCTCCTCAGCAAGGTCAGCTGATTCCTGGTCTTTAGAAAGCTCAAAACTTTACTCCAGGACATCTGTTCAGAGGGAATCCCTTTGATAGCAGAGATCCCGTCTCCAGGGGCCAGGGGCTGGACCCAAAGACAACACCTGAAGGTGGGGGAATTTTGGAAGCTCTTCAGTCTGGAAGCTTCATGCTTCCAAGAAGAAGTGCAAAGGGCAGAGTAGGGCCCGAAGGGTTAACTGCCAGCCTTCTTGTCCATCCCTCAGGGCTTGTCAACCAGTGACAAGTGAGCATGATGAAGTAATGCCTGCCTTCCCCTTCCCATTGGCTACCGCACCTGTCCATCAATCTCAAGATGCAAGTTTTGAAAGAATCTTTGAACTTTTATGACTCTCTTCACCGCATTAACCCTTTAACTCACCTGTGGTCTCCAGGGTCCTTTCAGCCCTTACACAGGAAGAGACACAATTGAAAAGCAAAATCAGAACGCTAAGTAGAACTTTAAGCCTTTCCCCAAGGGTCAGGCCTGACAGCCTTTGTACAGTTTTGTTTTCTCTCTTTTGACTTCAATCCACAAGGCACCAAGGACTGCAAAACAAAATAAACAGGCGATATCTGAGAACAATCACTTTAACAGAGATGGCTTGGTCTGCTGCCATATTAAAATAAGAGTACACTTTAAATTCTAAAAGTCATACAATCAGTCCGTGGTGGGTCTCGCACATACAAGGTTTTACTGCCTTAATTCTATTCACGTGCTCCATCCCGTGGTGGATTGAACCCAGAGTCTCTACATAGTGACAAACGCTCTGTTCCTGAGGTACCCCACTAACCTGAATTCATTCTTGAGTAGTTAACACACCTCCATGGTGCAGAATTGAAAAGGCTCTACACCACATAGAATGAAATTAAACCCCTCAGGTTTGCATCAGGCGGTAACACACACACACACACACACACACACACACACACACACACACACACACACACACGGTTCACGTTTAACAGTGTACCAAAGGCTAGCTCTTTTCTTCTCTTCCTGTTGCCTTTCTCCATTGTCACGTCTTTCCAAAGAAAACCCAATGCATAGGAAAGATTAAGTATCGATCTATGAATATATCTCCTTTGGTTTATCCAAGCGGTAATCAAGATTTAGTATTCTTTATCTTGTTTTTAATTAAGGATATAATTAAGTCACTTCATACAAACATATATTCTCTCTTTTTCTGTTTTTCAAGATAAGATTTCTCTGTGTAGCATTTCCTGTCTTGGAACTCACTATGTAGACCAGGCTGGCCCTCAAACTCACAGAGATCCTGCCTCTGCCTCCCGAGTGCTAGGATTAAGTGTGAGCCCGGCTTTGGATTTCCCACACGATCCTGGTACAAGTCCTGTAACCATAGCATTGTGGCCTTTAACTCCCCATCCTGAGCTTCCTAAAAGCTGAGATTAATATGCTACCATGCCTGCCTTAAGGTTTATTTTATGGTTCTTGACTCTATCCTCCACTGGACATTTAGCACCGTAAGTGTATTGGTAAGATCTTGGCAGGTAAACCAAGCCCATCCAATTGGTATCCCACCAGGCTCCCGCACCGGGCCACACCGAAGGCACTGGGAGCAAGCGCTTCAAACGCCAAGGCTGCAAAATTCACATTGCACAGAGGTGTGTTCGTCCATACAACCTTTGCCTTACATGTCCTCGCCTCTGTGAACTCCTCACTCATCCTCTTAAATGTTCTATGACAGCTGATGATGGAGCTGCAAAGCCAAATTGGTACCTTGACTCATAAATAAATAAATAGCTCGGTCAGGTACCGTAAGAGCCATGAAGGCAGACACCACACAGCCTCCTTGTTTTAAGTGTTCTGTTTGTTTGCCTGCTGCCCCAGTGGGATTGGATCCAGGGTCTTGTATATGACGCCAGTCAGGTACTGCATCGCCGAGCCATAATCCCACCCCATTAATTTTTTTATTTTTTGACACAGGGTTTTATTATATTGCTCAGGCATGCACTACCATGCCCAGTTTAACTTTAATTTTTTTTTTTTTTTTTTTTGCTTTAAGTGTATTTCATGAGTGGCTGGGTTCTAAATGTCACAGACTCATAGGCAGGGCTTCCATAGCGGCCAGAGTTGTGGGCTCCAGATTCCTCCAAGCTCTTGGTTCAGATCACTGTCATCATAATACCGTTGTGGTCAAATAATTTAGCATGCCTTTGAGCGTGAAATAGCTATGAAATAGATTTAAAGAGATGCCAATATGAAGGGCTTTGTTCAAAGGCACTCTTAAGTGCTTCAGCGCCTGGAGCTAGAGACTAGGGTAGCCCAAGATTCAGGAGACAGAGGCTGGAGGCTCACACAGTTCTAGACCAGCCTGGTTTACAAGGCAAGTTCCAGGCTACCCTCGTCTCACAAATAGGAAAGCCAAGAGCTAGACTAACGACGTAAGAGCAGTTTGTTCCTTCCTAGTCCAGAATCCCTGGTTTCTGAGTGGTCCATCCAGGGACGTTCAAGCCCACAGTGTGGGTCTGTGCAAGTGAAGCTGTCATTTCTGTCTTCTGTCCCCTTGTCTTTGGACACAGAGCTGCTCATTACCCCTGTGAGGATGGATGACACAGGTAGGATCTGACCGAGCCTTTTACAAGCATGGTACAGGAAGGTGGTATTTCATTTCCAACGAGGCTGGCTTGCGTTAAAAATTCATCTCTCGAAATGAGCCCCCTTTCTCTTTCTCATTTCTCACCTTCTCCCAGCTCCTGGGGGACAGTCAGCCGAAGTTGGAGCTCAAGGGTCTGGCCCTTCCCCCCCTTGGCCCAAAATAACCTCCTCCCCCACTTGGGGGGAATGCTTGGAATTCTTTCGACTGAGGACAAAGGCTTTCATCTGCCAATTACTGATAAAGGGAAGATGCTAATATGCTGGAGAGGGTGATCCATCAAGGGCTCAACGTTTACTGAGTGACCACTTAGACCCAGCAGAGGGGTGGCCATTCTGGGGGCGTCAAAGGGGGACAAACACCCGGCTGGCTCATTCTTCTCCCAAGTCTGTGATTTCCTCCAGGTTTGTAAAAGGAGGGGGACCAAGTCAGGTGACTGAGTAACCTCTGCCCACTCTAAGAAACTGGCTAACATCAGACTTTTTCCTGGGGGGGGGGGAACTCAGAAGCCACAGGGGGGTGGGGAGAGGTGGAGGGGAGAGAACTCCAGGGAGGTAGGTGAAGCAGGAAGATGTCCAACGTCCCATTTGACAGTTCTGCTTTAATTCTTAACCCACTGATTCTCAGCCCTGGGCCCCTCCTGAAAACAGCCTGAAGCATAAATGAAGTTGAACATTTGAAAGGGCGAGCGGCGTGGTTGAGAGCCAGTAGCTCTGCCTTTCTGATTCCCAGCTTCCTTGTTTACAAAACGGGGCAGCAAGGCCGTAAGACATGTCCTTTAAAAGATTCTTTCTCACGAGAAGAGCCAGGTAAAGAGGTCCACGTCCCCACGTCATTTCCCCCCTTCTTTGGTGCCGGGTATGGAACCCAGAACCCAGGCTTGCTGGGCCTAGTTCGCCGCTGAATCACACCCCCAGCTGGCTCCTGGTTTCCAACAGGGATGGTTAGAAAGGCTGTCCCAGTGGGCGCAGCTGATCCAACGTAGATGTAATTTCAGTGACAAATTTGGGGTTTACGTAGAAGACTTCTACCACTAACGTACACGGATAGGAATTAAAACAAACTTCAAAGAGTAGATTTGGGGGCGGGTGGAAAAAGTAGAGAAATATACGGTAGGAAATTCTAACGTAAGGGAGGGTGACCAAGCCTGCTCACAGCTGATTTCAGGTGGCAAGGCCACTTCCTCCCCACATCTGTCTGAATCAGTGCTGTTGACGTTGAGGACAAGATAGGAAGAGCAGTCACCTAAATTCATAATTTCTTGAATCTGGGTTTCCCCGGTGCGCAAAATGACCTGCTTTAGCTCCTGCACTGAGTAAGAAGCTGCAGTCAATGGTAGCGTCACCTGGGAGGTCTCGCAGAACATCCCTGGTGCAAAGTCATTAGGCCCTTGCAAGAAAGAGGCCGTGAGGGAACAAAGTTTGGGGCCAGCCTTTCTCCCAACTTAAAAAGGGGCCTGACTTGTCCGTTTTGGAATTCCAGGACCACTCAGGGCCAATTCTGGGAGCAGTCACAAGCACTACTTAAAAAGACAGAGGAACATTGGGGGAATCTGATACCCCGCGCATATTCACAAAGGCTGCCCCTACCTTCTCCGCTGAGAAAACAGTATGGATTAATCAAGGTGCTGTACCCCAGAAAGCCACGAACATCACTACTTTTCCCCTAAATTGCCGCAGGAGAGAGGCTTACCTTTTGCCTGCCTGGTGAATCCGATTCTCTAGTCCTTCCTGTGTATCGACTATCTCTTCTCAGCGAGTGTAGAGACTTTTCTTTCTTTCTTTTTAAAAGCCCAACTTCTGTTTCAGGGCTGTACTATCGAGGCTGTCCGAATGAATGAGCGAAAGGCTTTCTTCCGGTCAGTTGCAGTCTGAGAAGGCTGTGGACTGGTTGTATTTCCTGTACCTGTGCCTGTGTCTCCATATTATTTCAGCCCCGGGAGTTTAAAAGTTATGCAGTCTGTACAGATACAGAGCTGCGCTAATTTCTTTCTGAGCCCCTCGGATGCCATATGGAAATATGGCAGGTTCGCAAATGGATAGGGGTCTGGACAGGCTGGCCCCTCCCCCCTAGACATGCAGTAAGGAAAGCAAAACAGAAAAAGAAATCATACATGCAAAATACTTTGAATTTAGGTCGCCAGCCTAGGTAATGAGGAAAGGTGGTTGAAGGAAGAGAGGGGCGGCCCTGGGTAACCCAAGCAAGGGGGAGCAGGGGCAGAGGTGGGGGGGTCGGTTTTGGGGGTGCCAGGCCCCGGGGGCTTTCACGCCAGCAGGCTCGGCTAGCATTTCCGCGCCTCCCGCTGAGGCCATCCGTGCAAATCTGCACCTCCCTCCCCACCCCCTCCTCTCTTTCCCTCCCTCCCTGCCCCGCCATCTCTGGGATGCGCCCGCCGCCTGCAACTCAGCCCTCCAAAAGTCAGCTCCCGGGCGGCGGCGGCGCCTGCGTGCAGAGGCGCACTCGTGACCCAACAACAAAACAGCGATGCCAAGGCGCTAACGGCGCCCGGTGCGTCCCAGGCTCCCTTCTGGCCCCATACCTCCTACGGCTGCGGTCCCCGACACCCCCAACCCGAGCCCCCCTTCTCCCCAACTAGCCTAGCCGCAAGCTCCGAGCCCGATCGGCAACAATGTTTACGTTCCGGGGATTATGACGTCGACGCCTCCCCCACAACTGCTGAAAATGGTTTCCTAGGACTTTGCAAACGGATCTGCTTAAGTGTTGGTGCAAAACTTTGTAGATATCGGCTCTGGCTTGCTCTATTTATTTATTTTTTTTTGGTTTCTTTTCTTTGGTCTTCCCTCCTTTCCCCCTCCGCCAAAATGCAGGGGGCAGGAGTGTTGACAATTAATTGGTGAACTCCCCTAAAAAAATGGAGGCAGAGAAAGACTCTGGAAGAAGATTGGTGTGTAGCTTTTTTTTTTTCCTCCCCCAAATCTGTATCTGGTATATGATCGATTTATCTATTTGTTTATTTTTTGGTTGTTTCTCGCTGCCTTTTCTTTCCTTTTCTGTATTTTGCAAGAGGACCGGAAAAAAAATAAATTGCATGCAAAAGGAAGCGAGCAGCTTACTCCTCCAGTCTCTTGTGAGGCTCAGGGTCTCAGACACTTAAGTGGGGAGGAGGTAGCGCCGAAAGGCGTGGAAGGGGCTGAGCGGGCTCGGGGTTCGCCTGGGATCTGGGGGGCTGCGGGGCTCGGTGCTGAGCGGCGGAGGGAGGAGGAAGAAGGATGCGGGGAGTGGTGGGGGAGTCTCCTTAGGAAGTGAGTGTGCGCGCGCGCTCGTGGGGAGATGAGGCAGCTGCTGGTGCGTTTTGGGGGTCTCTGATGGAAGCTTTGTGGTGGGCCGGCTGCCTCTCTCTCCCCACGCTCTTAACCTCCTCCCCTCCCCTCCTCTTCTTGCACTAGCGGTCGGTCGGCGGGGGCCGCTAGGGTCTCAACCCTTCCGTTTCAGCTTTCCAGCTTTTCTGTAGCTCGAGAGCAGCTCCAGCCTTAGTAATGCCGCCGGCCCCGGGTTCCGGCTTCCCGGGTTGGCCGCCGTGGCCGCCGGGGCTGCTGTTACCGCTGAGCCGGGTGCTGCAGCGGCTTCTCTCGGGGCCTACATCTGCCCCGCCAGCTCATACCCAGAGCCCCCTTCGGGGGTTACATAACCAGGCTCCCAGTCGAGTGGGCAAAGCGTAGCACATCACTGGGGTGGGGGCAGAGGAAAGCCCCAAATAACACTTCGATGGCTTCCAAAGATGCAGGAGGGGATTGCTTCGTGTAAGAGCAGTCGGGCCTTGGGGGTGCGAGCCCCTTTTTCTGTTTTCCAGCATCTTTGGCATTTGCGCAAAGTTGCTCAGATTGCAATGCTGGGGTGCAGTGGGCGCGCCACTCTTGCACCTGTTCTTGGTGGGCCCAGGGTGAGAGGAGACCCCCAAATCCTCTCAGTAATGTCCCGGGTTCTCTGGTTGGGTCCCCGCAGCGTGCGATTGACCGCCAGAGATACGACGAGAACGAAGACTTGTCGGACGTGGAGGAAATTGTCAGCGTCCGTGGCTTCAGCCTGGAGGAGAAGCTACGTAGCCAGCTATACCAGGGGGACTTCGTGCATGCCATGGAAGGCAAAGGTAAGGCACCCCCTCTCCTGGCTGCACTCTGTGCAGAGGGCCAGCGCGCACGTGGGGAGGGAGCTGCCTGTGGCTGGGTTCGTATTTCGCGCCCGCGTCCCCCATTCCAGGGGATCCGGTGACGAAACGAGACTGAGCACTGGGGGTGGGGGGGTGGTAAGGGAGGAGGGCAGGCAGGAAGAGGGCTGGGCCTGGCGTGGGCCTAGGCCCTGACTGTACCCATCATCAACACCAGGCTGGTCACTGCCAAGGGGCTATTGGACTGAGAGGGACCCAGGGACAGACTCTGGGACTGAGGGAGGGCGTGAGCGCAGCATCCTTACTCTCCCAAGCCAGTTGCGCTCTCTGCGCTGCCAGAGGTGCAATGCCTGGCAGGAGCCCTTCCCGACATCCCTGGGACATCGGAGTGACGGCCTTCAGCTTGAAGCCTCCCAAACAAGCCCCTATCACCCTGGGCCCTGCGGGTTATGAACTGGCAGTGGGCTTAGGCACTGAAGATGGCAGCGTCTTCGCTTGTTAGGGTTACGCCCCTTCGGGCTTTGAGGCTGAGCCTTGGGTCTGAAGTGCCTTTCTTCCTTCGTGGGCCCTGCCCTACAGGATTAGAGAAGGAACTAAGTGGGCTGTTGGGCGTTATTGGCGCTATCCCTTCCTCCCCAAGCCGGAAGCCTCTAGCGCTACAGCCTTGACAGTCTGAATTGGGGGTCTAGTTTGTATAATGTAATGAATTACCTGTTCAGGCCCAGAGCTAAAATCCCAGTTCCTTGACAGTTTGAATGGAAGACTTTGGTACGTTTTGGGAGACAGGGTCTTTTCCCATGCCTGACATGAGAGCTCTGTGTCCTCTGGCCTTTCCGGTGAGGAAGCAGAAGGTGGACACGGTTTTGGAGGGACCTCCTGGCTTTGGGTTTCTCCCTGGCTCTCCTACTGACAGGATGGCTGGGGTGTTTCTTAGACATGTTCGGTTGGGTGATACTCCTGTTTGAAGTGAGGCTTTAGGAGCCCCGAACCTCCCCAGCCAGCATCCTGGGGGTCTTTTGTAGATTATGGACCCACATCCTATTTTGGCCTGTAGGATTGGAGTTTGGGAGAAGCCCTGGCTTACCCACGCCTTCCTAGGGTGTGTGGACTTTGTAAAGTTTCCTTTTAATTACTCATTTTCCATTTTGTGTTTCCCCATCCCCCTTGGAAACCCCTGTCCTCTCAGTGGGCTGACAGCAGGGGAAGAGCCTCCCTCCTCCAGGTTCTGCTTGAGCGGCTGAGGCCTGGAGTTAGCCCTAGAGGAAACTGTCCCCGGCTTTGCATTTTTTGAAGTTTCTCTTTTGTGCTCACCGCCTCCTGGGGCTCTGGTGAAGTTAGGGAGAAGTGGGGGAAGGGAAGTTTTTATTTATTTATTTTTTCCCCAAAGAAATTTCACCCCAAAACAGGGTACCAGCCCCAGCTGCGTTTATATTTTCTCGGCACAAATGGGATTTTAATTCTTCCCCCTTTCTTCCTCCACTTTACCGGGCCTGGCAAAGCCTATGAGAAAACAATGTGCTAACGCTCCCTCCTAGTGATTTGTCAGGAATTCTCAGGCCAGGATTTGCGAGCTTTTTCTCAGGCCCATTTGTGGAAGCTGAAACCGGAGGGTGGGTTGGATGGGGAGTTGGGGGGTGTGTAGACCGGGAAGGTTACCATCTAGGGAGCTCCAAGGGCATCCTTAAAGCTGCTGCCCTGGCTTCTTTCAAAGGGAGAGGGCTTGGGCTTTTGCTTGTTAATTCAGATCTGCCCTTAAAATTGGAGGGAGGAGCTGAAATGCAGAAGGAACCCTTAGCCTCCAAACAGAAGCGTCTCAAACTTCTCTTCCTTTAAATCCGGAGGAATCCCCATTCACTAGGAGCCCCTGGGGATCTGAGCCTCTGGGGTCAGGGCTTTCTCGGCTCTGGGTTTTGTTCTTTCTCTCCTGAGCCTGTTGCCTCCTCCTCCTCCTCCTCCCCCAAAGGCTTCCCGGCTGAACTGCTTCCCTTGGGCTTGGGCTCCCCGACTCTTCTCTCTCCTTTCTGACCAGCTTAGAAAGGACTGGTGCCCTTGGTACCTTGCATTAGTCACCTGATTTGGGAGGAAAGAGGATGTAGCCCAGCATCCCTCACGTCCATGCTGGGGCATATGGTTGGGTCAGAACCACTGGCTGGGGACTTGAGGAGGGAAAGGATTAGGCAAAGGCTGGGGGGCTTTGGGTAGGATTGGGGGGTTGGGTGGGCATTGTATCTCTATCATGCAAACTACTGAAAGAAAACTGCCTTGTGGAGTCTTCCTTGGGGGGAGGGCTTCCTGTGCTCTGTCCTCCTAGTTCATTAGCACAACCCTCCTGGTTATCCAGTTGAAGCAAGTACGACGATGGGCTCCAACCGAATTTCACCATAGCAAGACAACAAAGCTATGCCCAGTTCCCTAGTTATTTTGGCACCAAATACATAGTTTCCAGGGAAACCAGCTCCCCTCACCCCCTTCACCATCCAGGATATTACAATAAGATTTTCACTGATGTTCAGCCACAATGAGAACCCTCCTTTCCCGGTCTATCCGGGGGTTCAGGTCCTCCCAGGTAGCTTGCTTCAATGTTGCCATCCCTTTCCTGCCTTGACTCAACCCTGGTGTTTGTCTGTCCCTCTTTCTCAATAGTAACTACTGAGTTTTCAGCGGTAAGAGTTCTTTCTAAGTCTCCTCCCCATCCCTGGCTGGCCTTGGGCTGTTCATTGACAAGTTGGGACCCGTGGGGCATGCAGGGAATGAGTAGGCAGAGGAGCAGATGGAGTGGATGGCATGGTTTTGCCTTATCTACTTTCTGGTTATTTTCCCAGAGAGTTTTACCATCTAGCTGGTACCTGCATCTAGTGGATTTGCCTCTTGACCATTTAATAACTTAACCGGATAACTGTTTTTCATTCAAATACCCCCAACAGATTTTAACTATGAGTACGTACAGAGAGAAGCTCTCAGGGTTCCCCTGGTTTTTCGAGACAAGGATGGACTAGGAATCAAGTAAGTGGCTGAAATTAACCCTTCTTCCTTGGTCTTCTTCCCTATTACAACTCGAAGCTTGGATTGGGTTCTACTGCTTTCCTCGCGCCACTTAGTGCTTCCAGAAGGACTTTGCCTAAAATCTGGGAACAGCTCCTCCTTGTTCAAGGCCCGCCGAGAGGAAACGCTGATCTTTTTTCGGGAATTTGGAAAACCTAGTGATGGATCTTCCCCACCAACATCTAGTCTATCCTGGTCATTTTAAGCAGTGATGGATCTCCCACTGCTCTCTGGTCTACTCTGGTCTCACGAAACAACTTCCTGTTGAGCATTGCGTTAAGCATGGGTTGTGAAGGGATTGGCCATCCTCTGTGCCTGGACTAGGGTACCAGGATGCATGTTTTTGAGCATTCCCCCAATGTGTGGGAAATGGGTCTCGTTCTGTGAAGGGTGTGTGTTTCCTCTCCTATGCCTCTCTCCATCTTGTATTCTGCAGAACTGCTAGGGTTCTGGGTTGGGGAGAGATGAGGGCAGGCTGGAAGAACAGGCTCCACTCCTCGGTCATGGATAAGAAAGGGGTTTTAGGCTGCCTCCCACTCTAGCTTCTACTTAGGCTCATTCGTGTACTTCCTACCGGAGACATGAGACTTTCAGTGTTTCACTGGCTGGCATGGACCTCGCTATGTAGAGACCAGGCTGACCTTGGACTCATAGAGATCTTCCTGTCTCTTTCTGAGTACTGAGATTTAAAAGCGTGTGGCACCTGCCTTTTAGCATCTCTGTTTTCCGTCTCGTTTTTGTGCTTTAAGAGCCCAGGCTGGCCTCAGACTTAACTTTGTGGTACAGGATAATCTTGAATGTTTGCTCCTCCTGCCTTCACTTCCCAAGAGCTGGGATTGTGGGCTTCCGACACTGTCCATAAAAGCATGCTGTCCTCTTTCTGACTCTGTCTTTACTCATTTACTATTTTATCTTGTTAAATTTTTTTTTTGAGATAGTTTATTGCTGTGTTGCTAGTCCGGGACTCACAATCTTCCTGTTTCAGTGCTTCAAGAGTATTATGCCCTCTGAGTATATAATTGTATGGAAAATATTTTCTAAAGGGACAGAGACCTAAATTAAAGCAGGTCCCTGACACCACACTTTAGTTTGTCCTGCAGCAAGGTGACCAGTGATGTCCCATTCTCCCCTGAGGCTCAGCTTGAGTTTTCTCATATAGTTAGGGAGCCTACTCTGTGCTTCTGGGTGACCTTCCTGAGGGTACTTATCTAGTTTACTAGGTTTGTCCTTGGGGTTCTCTCATATGCCCAAGCTTAGAACAAGGACCCCTTTTTGAAAAAATGGCTTCCCCTTTGACTCAGGGTAGAGTCTATCTATCTACCTACCTATCTCTTTATTTATTTATTCTAACTAAATATTCATACTTCTCTTTTCTCCAGGATGCCAGACCCTGACTTCACAGTCCGAGACGTCAAACTCCTGGTGGGTAAGTGCCAAAGGCAGGGCAGGAGAAGGGCAGGGGAGGTCTTCACTGCCTGCCCGTTTAGACTTACAGCTGCTTCAGAAAAGAATGTGCTCCCCGAAGGAGGTGAGAGCAGGTGTAAGCCTGACTCTGGAGAACAGGTTAGATTGCAAAGTCCTGAGAAGCTGGCTCAGAGGATGTTTGCCAGCACAGTTTTATGAGGTGATTTGGACCCGGTCTCTATCTTGGGTGTCAGCAACGCAATCTCAGATCTCTCCTTCCCGTTTGTTTGTGGGTTGCTGGGTAAACACTGGGTGCTTCGTGACCCCTAAAAGACTTTCATGTGTTCACGAGGGGGAGGGGTTATGCTTCCCGCTCCCTCAGGGTTCTAGGCAGGCCTAGGGTGTGGCTTGCCACTCCATGTTTAGCAAATGGCTAAACTCTCTGAGGACCTGCCAAGTAAGGCTGGTGGCTTAGCACTCTCGACCTTCTACCAGGTAGCAGGTGCCATTTCAGATCACAGGGAAAGCCCTTTGATGACGCCATTCTTTCTGGAAAATCATTTCTTGCCTACATGGTAGGCTGTGGATGTAACCGACAAGGCCCCTGCCCTCTTTAGTAGGACCACCGGCAGTAAAGATGTTAACGACATTATCTTTGCAATGATTGAAAGAGCTTTGAGGAAATAAGCAGGCTGATGGGTAAAGCACACAGTAGGGCTGTACTTCAGGCATGGGCATCAGGGAAGAGAGGAGGCATTTGAACAGATACTCAGGTGATGAGAATCAACTATGGGGCTGGAGAGATGGCTCAGTGGCAGATCACTTGCTGCTCTTCCAGAGGACCTGGGTTTGTTTCCCAGCATCCAGGTCAGGCTACTTAAAACCACCTGTAACTCCAGCACCAGTGCATCTACCTGACACTCTGTTCTGGCCTTTATAGGCATCAGCAGACACAGACAGAGACACATACACGAAAACCACTCATTCATCCATCCATTCGTCCATTTTTAATATATCAGCTATAGCGTGGGGGAAATAGTCTAGGCTGCGAGAAACAAGCAAGGGAAAAAGGCCAGGGGTATAAACTTGGCCTTTCAACCTTGAATGACAGAGGAGGGAGTGTTGGCAGAAACCCCGGGGCCAGATCATCAGAGCCTTGGAAGCCCCAGGGAAATTTGGATTTGGAACTTAGGCACTGACTGTGGGAAGCCTTGCGGAGCTGAAAACTAGGAGTGAGGGGGAACCTATATGATTTGCTTATTTTCCTTGAGGGCATCGGCACTTTTAATTAATTTTCAATTAATTATTAATTATTAATTAATTAATTAATTAAGTGTGTGGCGCTGGAGAGTAAACCCAGGGCCTCACACATGACAGGCAACTTTTCTGTCAACTGCGCTGTGTTCCTTGTTTAACTCTTTCTTTTTAAAGTTAAACTCATATAACGTAACCTCCCTATTTAAAGTGTCTGGTTCAGTGGGTTTTTTTTTTTTTTTTTTTTTAATATTCCATGTTTTGCAACCTTCACCACTGTGCAATTCCAGATTACCACCTCCCACATACCCTTCGTCTATCCCCTTGTACACCTCCTTCGTTTTCTTTATATCAAAGGACCGCATTTTGTTTGCCCACCTGTCCCCTCATGGGCATTTTGGTTGTTTCTACCTTTCAGCTGCTATGAATAACGCAACGAATGTTTACTGTACAAGTTTTCACGAACACCCATTTCTCTGGAGTCTTACAGCATCTTAGTCATGTTGTCTAGTGCCGTGACAGACTACTCGTTGACTGAGTGACTTACAGAGAAGAGGTTAATTTGGGCTCATGGTTTTGGGACTGGCGAGTCCAAGAGCACAGTGTGTGGGCATCTCGTTAATATGTGCTGCTTCGACCGGTGGTGGGAAGAGAAAGACCACGCAGGGGTGTGGAGGGCACAAGGAACATCTTGCCTTATAGAAACTTGATATCGTGGTAACGAATTTAGGAGACATTAATCATCCCTAAGGGGTCCAGCCTCAAGACCTCAACACCTCCCCATGGTTCCCTCCTCCCAACTTCTATATTGAGGAACTGAGGTACCAGCATCAGTGGGAGATCCTCACAGTTTAAGGTAACCGTTGACTGCCGACCTGTTCCTAATCAAGTCCTGATCTCTGTACGGTGGCTCAATTTTGCTCCTCATACACACTCCAGGCTTGTTCTGGTCTGATTTGGTTTTGGTTTTTGCTTTTGGCACTGAGTATTTTCTTGTTTGTTTAGTTTTGTTTCTTGGGCTTTTGTGTTTTAATTTTGTTTAGAGCAGGGTTGCATTATAAGGTCCAGGCTGGTCTAGAACTAACCATTCTCCTGCCTCAGCCTTATTTTATAATCCCATCTGTGTTTTTGATGATGGCCATGCTAGTAGGTATTAAAATTTATGAAAACCACACCTGTGGAATATGAAGGCAGCTGGCTACTGGGCGTGTCAGACAACTTGGCCAGAGTATTTGCCACAATTGCTCTCTTAGGTTTTTAAGACAAGGTCTTACTGTGTAACAAGGCTGGTCTTGAACTCACAGTGCTTCGGTCTTCTAGGTGTTGAGATTGTAGATATGTGCTTTAGGGTTTCTCTGTGTAATCCTGGGTGTCCTGGAACTTGGTAGACCAGCCTGGACTCAACCTCATAGAGATCTGGCTGCCTCTGCCTCCTGAGTGCTGGGATTAAAACCATGTAGCCCCACCGCCTGGCTGTTTTAGCTTGCCTAAGTAATGTTGCTTTCCTGGAGTTGCTAATAAACTCCCCAAGTCTTTTCCAGATATGGTTCACATCCCGACGGCCTCTTCTTTCAGTTGGACCTCATGGCTCTTATGGAGGATCCAATTAGATGGTTCTAATATTCTTGCCAGACTAGAACCAAGAAAGCAGGGTGAGCTAACCCTTTGTTTTTTGTTTTGAGACAAGCTCTTACTCTGTAGCCCAGACTGGGTTCAAACGTACAGTAATCCTTCTGCCTCATCCTCCTACACACTGGGATTATTGGTACGAGCCATCATGGTCCGCTCTCGTCCCCTTTCTGGGGTCGTGATGTGTATGTGAATGCTTCAGGGAGGTATGGGTGGTTGGACACTGAACCATGTTGCTGGCTGCAGCTCTCCTGGGGTATTACAGTTGTCCATTGTGGCCTCAGTCCACACAGGCTTCTGGAGAGTGGGGAAAAGTGCATTTATCATAAAGGACAGAGGTGACAAATGTATCTAGGCTGGCTTAAGCAGGACAGAATAGTTTGACTTGTGTAACATATCCAGCTGCTCGTGTAGACCTCGGTGGTCTAAAATTACCCCGAGAGGAAATTACCTCATTGGTCACCTCTTGCCTCTGGCGTGGCGAGTGCCTTATCTGCTGAGCCATCTCCCTGGCCCTTGCCTTTCTTTTCTTCTGTTCCTCTTTCCTTCCTCTTTCTGACTTGTTTTGGGCAGTTGCCTCCCCTTGCGCAGGTAAAAATAGGACCAGGAGCCCCAGGCTAACACCTTGCCACCACAGGGTCCTCCTTCCTGATAGTGCTAGGTAGGCCCTGTCCCTGTCATGTCCCTGGGACACCATGCTGAAGCTGGTTGTTGGGGACAGTGCGCCTCAGGGGGCTGACAGTCCATGGGGACAGAGAGTAGGAAACAGCAGTTCTCCGGGGTTTCTCAGTGCTCCTAACATTAACTCACACTGTGCTAGGACAGTGCTGGGGTGGCCGGCCAACCAAGTTCAGAAGGGGCGTTGGCTCAGCAGGGAAGCAGTTGCTAAGACAGCATGTGGACCCAGATTGGATGCCCAGTGCCTATGTCTACGCTGAGCAGGTACAGCACCTATCTGTAACCTAGTACTCCAGTGTTAGGGATCCGTGAGATAAGCTGGGTAGCTAAATTAAGCAAATTGGTGAGCTCTGGATTCAAGTGAGAGACCCTACCTCTTTATATGGAGCAGTGACTGAGGCAGACACCTGATGTCAACCTGTAGCTTCCACATACATATACATACACACTCACACTCATACACACATACACACTCACATATATACACTCACACATACTCACACATACACATACACATATACTCAACACACACACTCATCCATATACACTCACCCATGCACACACACACACTCACACACATACACTCTCACACACTTACACATACACACACATTCACACATACACATACATACACACACACTCACACACTTGCACTCACTCACACACATACACTCTCACATACACTTACACATACACACTCACACACACATACACATTCACACATACATATACTCAACACACACACTCATCCATATACACTCACCCATGCACACTCTCACACACTCACACATACACACTCTCACACACTCACACATACACACTCTCACACACTCACACATACACACTTACACACATTCACACATACACACTCATACACATGCACTCCCACATACACTTACACATACACACTCACACACACATACACATTCACACATATACACACATACACACACATACACTCCCACACACACTCCCACATACACTTACACATACACTCACACATACACATTCATACATATACACTCACATGCACACATACATACACACTCACACATATACAAACTCCCACATACACTTACACTTACACATACACACTCACACACACATACACATACACACACATATACTCACATACACACATACTCACACACACATACACATACACACCACACATATACAAACTGCCACATACACTTACACTTACACATACACACTCACACACACATACACATACACACATTCACACATATATACACACACACATATATACTCACACACACATACACACACCTGCACTCACACACATATACACTCTCACACACACTCACATACACACTCACACATGTACACACACACACACACACACACACACACACACACACACACACACAAAGAAAAATGGGTTTGGGGGAGGCATGCCCGCTAGCCTTTCAGGCTACAACCCTGGCTATAGATCCTCTGCTGTTTTAAAATCAAGCTTTTGTCGACTGGCCATCTGCTCCTCACTAGAGCCCTTTCATTTGGATAAACAGATCTTGGCACATTTTCCAGCCTGGCCTTGAACTCCTGGGCTCAAGTACTCCTCCTACTTTAGCCTTCTTAGTTGTTGTGACTGTAAGCCTGTGTCATAGTCTGCAGTGACCTGCCTTTGAAAATAAAAACGAGGTTTCCATTCCTATATTCTACTAAAAACTTTTCAGCTGAAGTATACATAGAAGGAGGTGCACCTATGCCAATGGCGTTGATGGATTTTAAGCTCCCAGACATATGGAGATCCGCATCCCAAATTCTCTCTTGCTGGTTACATTACGTTTATGGAATCCTACTGCATAGCCTCGTGGTTTTGCCTTCTTTTATTCCACTTTCTATTTAGGCAGTTCAAAGTATTTATTGTATGTGATTCTTGATTTATTTCACCGCTGTATAGGTTTCCATTCAATGGCTGTCTCACAGTTAATGGGTTTAAGATACTGGTTTGAGGGGCAGTCGGGTAGCTTGCTAGGTTAAAGGCCGGGTGTGATGGCGCACGCTGACAGCCCTAGTGTTTGGAGCCTGTCGGGTGTGCAACAGTATGTTGGTTTCATTTTTGGCCAGTGCTCTTGGTTTTAGTGGTTCCCTACCCCATATTCTCAGTTCAGCCAGGAGACCACAGGCATGCAAAGGCCTTGAACTTGGAATTCCACTGCTTTAGTCTCCTAACTGTAGACATGTGTCTCTGTGCCCTGCACGATTTTTAAAATTCCCCTTGCGTGTATTATTGTCTTGTTGAGACAGCTTCTCAAGAGTCTCCTCTGGCCTCACTTTCATGAAGCCCCTCCCCTTCCAGCTCCTGAAGGGCTGAAACTAGTTGGCAGGCGTTTCAGGTTAATTTTTTTATTTTTTCCTCTCTCTTTTTTTTAAAAAAAGATTTATTTATTATATATAAGTACACAGTAGCTGTCTTCAGACACACCAGAAGAGGGCATCAGATCTCATTACAGATGGTTGTGAGCCACCATGTGGTTGCTGGGATTTGAACTCAGGACCTCTGGAAGAGCAGTCAGTGCTCTTAACCACTGACCCACCTCTCCAGCCCAATTTTTTATTTTCTATGTATACGAATATACTGTTGTTGTCTTCAGACACACCAGATGACATCATCAGATCCCATTCTAGATGATTGTGAGCCCCTATGTGGTTGCTGGGAGTTGAGCTCAGGACCTCTGGAAGAGCAGCCAGTGCTCTTAACCGCTGAGCCTTCTCTCCAGCCCAAGCAGGCACTTTAGAGCTCAGGCTGTGTGGTCTTTTGACATGGCTAAAATGGTGGGTATTGGCTAGGTCTGGTGGCGTACGCCTTTAAAATCCCAGCACTCTGGGAGACAGAGGCAGGGAGATCTCTATGAGTTCGAGGTCAGCCTGATTTACCCAGTGAATTCTAGGCCACCCAAGGCTGCATAGTCTCAAAGAGGAGAAAAAAAGAATAGGTTTGTTTTCTTCTCTATTTGAGATGGGAATCTCGGGGTCTTGCTATATTGTTAAGGCTGACTCCAAACCGTAGGCAGGACTCCAGGAACCACGACAGAGCCCACAGTTGAACTTTACCTTCCTTCACAGTAATGATTTAGTTTTGCTTTCTTCATTAGCTCCTGTTGCATCTTCTTTGAGATTTTTTTTTCTTTCTTTTTAACCTTCTCCATTGGTCATGAAGATGATCACATTTTTTTTCTGAAAAATCTCCTCATTGACTTTCACATTTAAATCTCAATTTCACCCGGAATTGATTTTCCCGCCTGGTAAAAAGATAGGGGTCAAGATCCTCCTTTAAAAAAAACAAAAGAAAACAAATCCACGGGGATGAATGGTAGCCTCTCCACAAGGCTAGGTGCCTGTGCTTGTGGGAGTCTTTTTGTAGCCACCTGGATCTGCTCCTTTGTTCAACCTGTCCTGAATGAAACTTCAATGTCACTCTGTCTTGGTAACTTTGTAATAGAGCTCGCTACATATTAGTCTTTCTACTCTTTGGTCCTTTCTATTATTTTAGATACACTTATTACTTACTTACTTACTTACTTATTGAGGGGCTGTCTGGTAGCTGCTAGGTTAAAGGCCAGGTGTGATGGCGCATGCCTAGGGTCCTAGCGTTGCTCCAACATACAGAGGAATGTTTGTTTCATTTTTGGCTAGTGCTATTGTCCTGGTTTTAGTGGTTCCCTACCTACTTATTGATTACCCATTGATTACTTATTGATTGTGTGTGGGGGGTGGCAGAGAGGACAGGCTTGAGAATGCCCAGGGGAGCATATGCAAATTAAAGGACAACTTGCTGGAATGGCTTCTCTCCAACTATGTGGGCCCTGGAGAAGGGAGCTCAGGTCTTCAAGTTTGGTAACAAGCCTCTTCCGCCTGAGCCATCTGGCTGGCCTGGCTTTGTTTATTTTGTTTGTTTGTTTTGGCGGGGGTTGGGAGGGCCAGGATCTCACTGTGTATCCAGGTTAGCCTTTAGCTCAGTGTTTAGTAGTTCAGGCTAGCTTTGAGCTCTCGGTGGTCCTCCTGCCTCTGCCTGAGTACTGAGGTCCCGGGATTGTGCCACCGGCTCTAGCTCTTTTGTTCAAAAGAATGCTTTGGCTTATCACTCTTTGCATCTCTATATCGATTTTGTTTTATTTTGCATGTGAGGATCAACCCAGGGCCTTACCATGCTGTGAAAACATTTTATCTTTGCTCTGTATCCTGGTTCCCTATATGACATTTAAAATCATCATAGTACTGCAAAAGCTGAGGTTGGATGTACCGATGTGCACACATCCTGTAATCCTAGTACTGTAGGAGGCCGAGGTAGGAGGATTGAAAGTTCCAGGGCAGCCTAAGCTACTTAAAGAGACAGTTGTATTCGGGAGCGGCAGCTATGCCTTTAATTCCAGCTCTTGGGAAGCAGAGGCAGGTGGATCTCTGTGAGTTTGAGACAACCCTGGTCAACAGAGCGAGTTCCAGGCCAGCCAAGGCTACATAGTGAGACTCTAAACACAAAAAGAAGTAAACTGACAAATAAATAGAGGAAAAAACTAAACATTTATTGTAGGAGTGGGGGTGCCAGAGAGATGACCAAGCGGTTAAGATTGGCTTTTTGCTCTTGCCCAGGCCCTGGGTTTGGTTCCTAGCACTTACGTGGGAGCTCACTACCATTCACAACTCTGGTTCCAGAGGATCAAATGTTCTCTTTTTATCTCCCAGGGTACCAGACACATCTGTGGTATACATACACACATACATACATATACATACACATGTACATACATATAGGCAAGATACAACAACAACAAGAAATACACCTGAAAGGTTTTTTTAAATAAAAAAAAATGAGGAAACTGGTTTTTTATAGTATTGAGTTTTATAATCAGTGGACATAACATTCTATTAATGTGTGGCGTTTGCTCTTAGCTACTTTTCTATAGCTGTGACCAAAGGCTATGAGGGTACCACCTCACAGGGAAAGACCTGGTTCCGAATATCAGAGGATTAAGCCCAAGGGCTTCATGGACTGGTAGAAAATGGGTGACTGTGGGGCATGTGCAGTAGGACTTCTTTACCCCGTGGTGGGTTGGAAGCACATCATTACTATAGCAGGAAGGGACCGCGGCAATGTACAGTCCCCAAGAATGGGCTCTTGTTCTCCACCTCTTCCAATGAGGCCTCAGCTCTTTCCCCGACTGCTTCCCAATAGTCTATTCAGGTTTTCAGTGGATTAAATCATTCAACCCTCAGAGGCCGCAGGATCTGGGAAGTCTGGAAATGTTCTCACAGGCATACCCAAAGGGATGCTTCTCTCACTTCCTCAGTGTTTCTCAACCCAATCAAGTTGGCAATGAGATTAATCTTCACAATAAAAAGACAAGAGGTTAATCACCAATACCTACATTTCTTGATAGACTTAGTCCTAGGTAATTAATTGGCTTTTTAAATTCCATGTGTGTGTGTGTGTGTGTCTGTGTGTGTGTTTATATGTTGCACACGTGTGCATCTGAGCACCATGCCTGAGTATTTGGAGGCCAGAGCAGGAAGCCGGAAGCCTGCTCTGTCATTGTCTTCCTTGTCTTAAAACAGATTCTCCCCTGAAGTAGGTGCTCCCTGCTTCTTCCCGTCTGGATCACCCCCACGCTTCTCTTTTCCCAAGGATGCTGGGGATTTGCATCACTCGCTGAGCTTCGTCTTCACATCCTGCTTCATATTTTAAGTTAGCCAGTCATGTTATTAACTATTAGCACTAATTTCATTATTGTTCGTTTTCGAGACAGGCTTTCGCGTGGTAGCCCCACGCTGGCCTTTACTTTGTGGTAGCCTCCTGCCCCAGCCTCCTAAGTGCTAGAATTCTAGCTGTGAACCCCCACGAACATCTCCGAACGTCTACAGTATTTCTTCCTGTCTTTCTACCTTTCGGTTTATTTTTCTCGTCTTGTGGAGTTGGCTGGAGTCTTGTGTTAGCTTTTCATTATCGTAACGACATAAGTAAGCCAGACTCCCTTTTGAAGAAAGAGAGAGATTTAATGCAGTTTCTGACATTTGGCTCCACTCCAGCGACAGTTCTCAGCTGTGTCACCTCATGGCAGATCACAATAGCTTGTGAAACATATGGGTGCAAATAATTGTGCTACCATACAGGGAGGGAGGGAGGGAAGGAGGGAGGGAGGGATCAAGCTGGGTGGAGCTATGCTAAGACTTCTGGAAATGCCCTCTCCAAGACCTAGCCAAGATCTCGGGAGAATTAACGGAGCTCCTCACTGAGCCCCACAGGGTTTCATATACCCAAAGCTAGCTTCTCCCTCTATATGTAGCCAGGGCTGGCTTCAAACTCCCCATCCCCTTGCCACTACTTCTGGGTGCCAGGTTTAGAAGTGTGTATTATTTCACTTAGCTCTAAGTCTGAAAAATCTCTTAAAGATGTATTTATTTATTCATTATATGTGAGTACACTGTAGCTGTCTTCAGACACACCAGTAGACGGCATCAGATTCCATTACAGATGGTTGTGAGCCACTATGTGGTTGCTGGGATTTGAACTCAGGACCTCTGGAAGGGAAGTCAGTGCTCTTAACCATCCCTGAAAACCTCTTAACATGCTTCCATCACATCCCTCCAATGCCTTGCCCTTGTAGGGGCAAGATCTGAACTGAAGGCGTTATTACCAGTGCCTATCTACAAGTTCGTTTTTTATCATTTGTTTATTAATTTTTTTTATACAGAAAAATTTCAAACTCCCCCAAAAGTATTCTTTGGCATAAACATAGGCACACACATACTTTGCTGAGCTGCTTACAAGTTCCTTGTAGACGTATGACCTCACTGCTAAACACTCCGGTAGAGATCTCCTAAGAGCCCGAGCCTCTTCCTAGGGCTTGAGAATTGTCAATCAGGCTCAGGAAGTCAACACAGATATTGTGTTCCATTTGTCCCCCAAATCTTCTTTATCGCTCCTCCTTCTCTTCCTCCTCTTCCTCTTCTTCCTCTTCCTCTTCCTCATCTCCCTCTTCCCCCTCTTCCTCTTCCCCTTCTTCTTCCTCTTTCTCTTCCTCCTCTTCCCCCTCTTCCTCTTCTTCTTCTTCCCTCTCTTCTTCTTCTTCCTCCTCTTCCTCCTCCTCCTCCTCCTCCTCCCTACTTTTTCCTCCTCCTTCTTCCTCTTCTTCTTCCTCTTCTTCTCTGCTCCTCCTTCTTCTTCTCCTTCTCCCCCCTCCTCCTCCTCCTCCTCCTCCTCCTCCTCCTCCTCCTCCTCCTCCTCCTCCTTCTTCTTCTTCTTCTTCTTCTTCTTCTTCTTCTTCTTCTTCTTCTTCTTCTTCTTCTTCTCTTCTTTGATTCTAGCATATAGTTAAGATTCATATGATGCATTTGCAATTATCTATTAGAATCTATGGGGAATTTATCCTATAAGTTCTCAATGGTACTAAAATCCGAAGATGCTCAAACCTGCATGTATATATAAGGTGGCGTGGCATTTATAGCTAATCTGCTTATCTTCTCAGTGTTTAAAGCTCCCCTAGGATACTTTCATTACCTAATACAATGTTAGTACCATATAAGGAATTGTCTTGATGCATTTGCCACAATGTAATCTACTGACAGGGAAAATGAGTCTGAACACATTCAATATAGACACATTTTGTTTACTTAATTTTTTTCTAAGGGATCCAACTTAGGGCAAACTAAATCCTTAGCCCCGAAAGTGCAAGTGTGAGACAGTTTATCCCTATATAGTCCAGGCTAGCCTTGAACTCTTGATCTTCCAAGTCTCTTTCCTGGTTGCTGAGATTATAGGCATGAACTAATAGCCCACCATAACCAGTCAGAATTTTTTCTTTCCTGAGATGTTTTCAATCTGAGATTGGTTGAATCGGATAGTAGGGGCCTATGGTTGTTCTCAAAAATGTGTCAGTCTTTTTCTATAGCTAATTTGAGTCTTAGGGACTTTTGACCTTGCTGGTTTCACTTAGGGATACATTCAGAGAAGATGACCACAGTAGGTCCTGCGATTTTAGGTGGCCTATAGGGTCTCCTGGGTTACATTTATTCTTGGGAATTCAGGGAGTAAGGGGGCCAGAAGAGAGAATGGGGAGCCTGGTGGACCGTATAGAACCAGAAGTCCTTGGACTCAAGAGAGTCCCCCCTGTACTGAATTAAAGGAATTCTATACCACAGCTGGCTTTCTCCTCCCCCAGCCCCGCCCCAGAAGATACTTTAAGTCTCAGAAAAGGGATTGGATTTCAGAGGAATGAGATTTCCCGTGGTTATGGGCCTGATTGCTGTATTTGTGTTAGTTTTCTCTCTAAAGAGATGTTGGAGCCAACCGACACTCTAGGGTTCCCTTAAAAAAAAAAGTCATGAAAATCGTTTATTCATTGATCTAATTATATTGATCACCTCTTGTCTCCTCCTGAACGTTTACATTAATTAATTAATTGCATTGTGGGATCCTGAGCCTTGGCACGAGCGTTAGGATCAGGAGACAAACTTTCTTAGTTCTCTCTTTGAACCGTGGGAATGAGACCTGGTGATGGAACTCGGGTCATCACCAGGTTTGGCCGCAAGCTCCTTTACCCCATGAGCCATGCCACTGACCTTCCATTTCCTTTTTTGAGCCTTAGTCTCTCTCTGAACCTGGGGCTCACCAATTGTCAAGGCTGGGCTGAAACCTCCTGTGTACAAGCTGGGTTTACAGTTGCTCCGGTCTCCCTGGCTTTTCCCAGGGTAAAGCTGGCACTGTGGTACTTATGCTTCAGAAGCTGCACCCGACCCACTGAGCCATCTCTTAAATTGATTAACTAATTTATTTGAGATGGAGTTTCACACAATGGGTAGTGGAAGATGGTTTCGAACTCCTGATCCTCCTGCCTCATTCTTTCTTTCTTTCTTTTTTTTTTTTAGATTTATTTATTTACTTTAAGTAAATGAGTATTCCTTTTTAAAAAAAAATATTTTAGGGGTTGGGGATTTAGCTCAGTGGTAGAGCGCTTGCCTAGGAAGCGCAAGGCCCTGGGTTCGGTTCCCAGCTCCGGAAAAAAAAAAAAAAAAAAAAAAGGGGGGGGGGGGGTTTTTAAAGGGGGGGAGGGGGTTTTTTTTTTAAAAAAAAGGCAAGAGGAAGGCCAAAAAAAAAAAAAAAAAAAAAAAAAAAAAAAAAAAAAAAAAAAAAAAAAAATTTTATTTTTATGAGTATCCAGTAGCTGTCTTCAGACACAGCAGAAGAAGGCATCAGATCCCATTACAGATGGTTGTGAGCGACCATGAGGTTGCTGGGAATTGAACTCAGGACCTCTGGAAGAACAGTCAGTGCTCTTAACCGCTGAGCCATCTCTCCAGCCAGTAAATGAGTATGCTATCTGCTTGTACTCTGCATGCTAGAAGAGGGCATCAGAATTCATTATACATGGTTGTGAGCCACCATGTGG